>NW_010433440.1:4512-42935 GCF_000710305.1 Buceros rhinoceros silvestris | reverse complement strand
CCTGCTGTCTCCTTCTCATTCTGTAATAAATTTGTTAAAACTGGGTTCATCCACTCCCCACCAAAGAGAGCAGAGATCATGACCCTAAACATAATCTATGGATGCTTCACTTTGTCCTGTTTTGGACAAGTAAAGAGAAAGGCAATTTGTACCAGAAGTGGATTGGGTTCATTCTTTTTTAAATTTTAAGTTTGGTTATTCAGATAATGCAAGGTAGTTTTTGATGTATAGTAAATCTGATGTGTACTGTAAGATATAGGAAATGTTTGGTCTTACACAGTCAGCCTAGCAAGTCAACACGTGTCAGGTGAGCTGTGCTAACTGCCCAATTTTGTGTTCTTTGCCTGTGGCAGCTATATAATGGTTCAATTTAGCTGGCCCTCAGAGAAAGCACCTGCAGAGATTTGGTGTACCACAGACAGTCTCATCCCTCACAGGCATGCAGAGCTGTGAGTTTCTCAATTTGACCACCACGGTTTACTGCATGCTTGTGCTTGGGTTACAACATACATATTGTGGGGGATGTACTGTAAGCCAGAGGCTCTCTCCAGATCTGAAGCTCTGAACACCTGCAGGATGAGCTCCTTCTGGTACTCCTCGCAGTCTGGGAGAACATAATTGCCTCCCCTTGCCTGTATAACTGCTGAAGGACACATTTTCAGCGGTGGATACATTGCACATTTGTGGCCCTTGATGGGGTGGAGAGCCAAAGGCTGAGGTGTTGTGGGGCAATTGGTGTGTGTTATAGGGGAATGAAGTCTGGCATTGCAGATTTGCAACCCATTTTAGGAATTCTAAGAAGTGATATTTCTGAAGATGTTTTGCTCCAGAAATGCACCACAACCCATCTAGGGTGCGAAGAGGGAAAAGAGAAGAGAGAATTAAATTATAGATGAGGGAACGACAGTGATTAAAAACACTTGGGTCTTGGGTCTTAGGGGCCATGGGTGGCATGAAAAGATCTGAGGAAGGGAAGGAAGAAGAGTTAAAGGACATGCATTAAGCTGTATGTAAGAGCTGTGATAATTAGCTTAGACTAGCAGCTAAAAATGTTATACATTGGAAGAAACTCAAGGACCAGGCTACCCCAGGACACTTGTATGCGTCAAAATTCAACAACAAGAAGAAACACAGAGTAAAAAAAGTGATAAAATAATAAGAGTGCGGTGCTTTTCAATGTTCAAATACATGCCTGAAAGCAGGCTCTGGTAATCAAAGTAGGAAATAAAAAAGTAAATCTATGTGATCTTCTCTTCATATTTCAAGAAAATGGTAGAAAATACAAAATAGAGATTGACAAAGGGAGCCAACTACAGAAGTAATAAAAAAAAATTGGTTCAAATGAAAAGAGAAGCATAAAACTAGTATTTAAGGATGTTGGAGATTTCCTAGTTGGGTCGTCACAACAGCAAATGCTACGTATTTTAGAATTGGCTCTTATTACGAGCAAGACTCCTTTAGAAAGCAGAACTCATTAATCCTCCAAGGTAAAGTGAGAGCACTTTTAAACTAAGTGATGTATTATCTATGTGAAACTTGTATAAATGAATGCGTACTTCCTAAAATTCTGTTTTGTGGTGACATACGCACAAATTACACTTTCAAATAGACTATTATTTGGGAATGGAAGTGGCAAATCAATTTACAGAATTAATGCATTTTTTGAAATGTGAAACTTAATAAAACATCTGATCTGAAAGAGCTGAGTAGCATTCAGCTACTCACCCATCTCTATAAGCAGAATATTTAGGACATTGTTTCTTGTAAAGTTGTTTTCTACAGATTTCATCTGGCAGTAATATATTCTTCAGGAGTTAAAGGGGGAAAAGAGTGTGGGGAAAAGTGAGCACTTCAGGCAGAACGCTAGCTGGTACATATAAGGATGAGGAAGATGAGTAGCTATCTCCACTGTTCTGGCGAGTCGTAGGCTGATATGGCTGATGCTCCCTGCACAATGTACAGTTCTGGACACCTACTGAGATGATCCACTTATCCTGTGTTGAAACACTGGTCTTTGGCATGTGGAGTTCTGAGCTTCCGCAGACAGCACTGACCAGGGATCTGGTCATATTTCCAGGTCTAGGAGCAAGGTGACAATGGTTAGCAATGCTAATCAAGGTGACAGCATTTACTTTGGGTACAGAACTACCCTAAGGCTATGTTGCTGTCAATGCCCAAGCTAGACCTCTTCACGTATAGTGCCAGATAAACTTTGCTACATCCCCAATGACTTCAGATAATTAATTCAGTTAAGCATGTGTGGAGAAAGAAAGAAATGTTCTGTTCAGTCAGAAGTGTAAGACAGGGAATAAAGGCTGTGAGTTCTTCAAGAGCTAAGCCTGTAGGTCACAGGACAGTCTTGTTTGCAGAAGGTGATGGACTTGGGAGAGGAGGGGCTTTTGGATTGCTCCTGAGCTTCTCCAAGCATTTGCAAAGTACTGGAGTAATTAATGGAACTTGGCTTTTCTGTGTGTATCTAACTACAGATTTCTGCATGGTAAAGCTCACCGCTGTCCAAATGTACCTGTAGGGCCTCAGCTAAAGCCTTTGAAGTCACTATCAGTCTGAAGAGAATGAGAGGTGGATCATGCCCTTAAACAAATATTTCTGGAAAGCCAGTGTGCATAGGGAGAAATATTTTCTTGCTAAACTGACACTTTAAACTTAAATATTTTTTTTGGCTGCAGGCTTTAAAGGAAATAGGACAACTTTCTTTTCACATATTTTTTTTTTATGATGCAAAAACTATGTTTAAGCTTCTTTTTATTTTAAAGTGACTGTGTAACTCTTTTCAAACTTTTCTAAAGAACCCATCTCAAGAACAAAAAAACACCCCAAACCCACTGATGAAGAGAAAGCATCAGAAATTATTTGCCTGAAATGTTTTTGAAAGTTTTAAGTTTGGAAAGCAGGGAATAAATGGAAACTCTTTTGCAACCACAAGAACTGTTTTGCACTGTATGCCAGTCTGTGGGTGTTGTGTGCGTCAGAGCTCGCCAGGTAGTTATTGGGATTATAGTTTCCATCCATGCTTATGAATCACGCAGAAACGGGTCCAGATTTCTGCTATTGCTTCGTTATTTGTAAGCATAATTTGAATAACCTGGGTGATTAACTTTCAGAATACAGTATGTCCATAAACTGATTGCTGTAGTGTTTCACCACTGGCTGTTCACATCAGGTGATACACAAAAGTGTAAGCTTTCAGCTTCCCTTTGGGGGAACTAAAACTTTTAAGAAGTTTGAACAATGAATATCAAATTAAGTCCAAATTTAACAGCAGTTAAAGGAGCTGATTTTCAGTTCCTGTTGTGTCTTCATCTAATGGGAAGCAAGGGTTGCATGTAACGAAACACTTCTCTAATGGTAGTAAACTGTTGCTCATTTGAATTGAACCAAAAGAATCACTTCTAGGAACTACTTACCATCAGTTTAGCAGGGACACTTGTTGGTTTAGTGCATAGTGTTCAGAAGTTATGTTTTTGTACAATTCAGTTAATAACGTCTCTTGGATGTGGATTCAGAATATCTGGGGAAAAAAAGGACTATATGCATGTGTGCTTTTTGTTAGTATTCTGTTATAACTAACTGTTGCTGGTCCAACAATTCTGTAAAACAAATGGCACTATTAAAATATTTGGGGAATAGATACCAAAGGACCTTCGGAGGAGGTTAGTCCTTGCATGCCCAGCCTTTATGTATTGTTAACACCTGGGTGATGCCTGAGGCGTGCCAGCCAATAATTATATACCTTCATATTTCTTTCCTGACAGTCTGTCATCATTAATTTTAACTGTAAGTTAAAGAGAGATTCTTCATGCCTGCCTTTTCCCTGTACCAAGGTCTGTAATATATCTTCTGCAAAATCATACTCATTTCACCAGCAGGTTACATAATGGAGTTCATTACAACCATTTTGAAGAGTAAAATAATGCTGTGCTGGATCTTCTGAACTGTGTAAGTGGCAGCTGCAGAACAGCCTATTTGAGCAAACACATTGCACAAAGTCATTTGCAGTTAAAATATTTTAAAATTAAGTTCCTAATGACCATATGTTGATCTTCAAATCAGAACCATCATGGTTTGGACCTCAGAGGAAGACAATGGCAGGGGATTTGCATGTAATTCATGTATGGTCACTCCAGCGGTGAGATTTCTGTGAGAAACAAAATCATAAACCACTCATGCATCAGAGACACACGGCAATAGGGTTGGAACTGGGGAGTTCAGCGCTTTACAGGACATTGTAAGGTTGAAGAACAGAAGGAATCAGTAGGTCATCTGGTCTGATCTCTTGTATAATATGAGGGTCTACCTCTCCAACAAGGCTAATAATTTGCTATTAATTGGTGCATGTGTTGCATCTGACTTACGTAGCTCTTACAGAAAAGCTTTCAATCTTTATGTGAGGGCATTAGGATGTGGGCAAACTACATGTCGAGTGGTCATTGCTCCAGGGATAAATCATTCTTGCAGTTAAGAACTAGAGCATTTCCCCACCTAAAATTCTTTGTGCTTAGTTTTCATCTGCTGGGAGGTGAGGATTTATAATTTTTTTTTGTTACGCCTTTCCTGATTTATTAAAATTGTTTTTATAGTCAGTATTTTTTTTTGCCATGTAGATATTTTATATATTGCAAGCAAACCATTTCTCACCATGTTTTTTAAAAGCTGAACAGTTTCCTTATTCTGTCTATGCAAGATTATTTTCAAGTTCTAAAATAGTCTCAACAATGCTATAAGGGGTAGCTACAATCACTTTGGCTTTGCCCAATTTATTGCTCCTTGTGTATCTAAAGATCATATAAACCTCTTTCGATGGATCACTCTAATGGAATCTTACCTTCACATATCTGCGTCCTCAGATGTCCTTAATAATGACTTTTTTTTTTTTTTTTTGTCCCTGGATGCAATTCTGTAGCCTGTAGCTATGGTCAACATTCTTTTTTTCCTAGACATATGACTTTCATTGAATCCTAGAGTGCTTTGGGTTGGAAGAGATCTTCAAAGGTCATCTAGCCCAATCCCCACTTTAATGAGCAGGGACATCTTTTACTAGACCAGGTTACTCAGAGCCCCATCCACTGAACACTTCCAGAGATGGGACATCTATCACCAATCTGGGCAGCCTGTGTCAGTGTTTCACCACCCTCATCACAAAAAATTTCTTCCTTATATCTAGTCTCTTTTAGTTTAAAAACATTATTCCTTGTCCGGTCACAACAGGCCCTGCTAAAAAGACTGTCCCCATCATTCCTATAAGCCCCGCTTTAAGTACTGAAAGGCTGCATCTCCCCGGAGCCTTCTCTTCTCCAGGCTGAACAACCCAAACTCTCTCAGCCTTTCTTCATAGCAGGATGCTCCAGTCCCCCTGATCATTTTCACGGCTCTCCTCTGAACCTGCTCAAACGTGTTCATGTCCTTCTTGTGCTGCGGACTCCAGTGCTGAACACAGTACTGCAGGTGACGTCTTAGCAGAACAGAGTAGAGTGGCAGGGTCACCTCCCTCAACCTGCTTCATTTGATGCAGCCCAGGATAATTTTGGTCTTCTGGGCTGCGAGCTCATATTGCTGGCTCATCTCCAGGTTTTCATCCACCAGTATGCCCAAGTTCTTCTCCACTGGGCTGCTCTCAATCCACTTGTAGCCGAGCCTGAATTGATAGTGGATAGAGTTTGGCAAGGTGTCTGGGCTGCTCTCCTCTGAATTTTATTTGCCATTTAGCTAGGATCAGTGACGCAGATGGATTTGTTTAAAATGTTGACTAGCATCAGGCGAAATGCAAACCCCACTAGAAACGTCTTCTGCTGTAGCTGTTTCCTAACTTTTTGAATCCTCTCTGTAAGTCATTATCCTCAGAGAATCAAATAGCCTTTTTGACAAGATGTATTTTCCAATATACTCTTATGACTGGTGTTAGTATTAATATTTTTATCCTTTAAGTCTTTGTGATGTAAATCTTACATGGCTTTTGCATTAATCTATCCTGGATTAATACCACCATCTCTGGTCTTTAGTTACGCAGGTCGTCTGCTTGCCCTCTATTAAGAACTTTCACAAAATTAGTGCTCTCTAGGCATCTGCAATCTTTCTGCTATTGCAAGCTGTACTGGAGATGAGTACCAGTCAGTAGGGCATTTCAGCTAATCCTTATGGAATTCTTGGCTGAAAATTTTCAGAATCTTCTGTTTTTAAGATATTTATCTCTTGTGGATGTTGTTCAACATCTTTCTTAATTACTTACAGACTGCAAAATACTGCAATGCCCTGCAGTCCTATGCATCATCCTTTTCATTCTCTCAGCAGCTGCATTTCTTGGTGACAAAGCTTTAGCTCTGGTCTAGGTATAAGAGCTGGCAATTGTACTGAACGCTGCTCATTTCTTTCCATAGTGATTCATAAATACTGTGGGAACAGCCTGTCCCCTGACTTGCAGGTGTGATTGTCTTTGAGTTCAGCAGAACTTGTAGCAAATGCAGTAAATGAGTTGTAGAGCAAGAAAACATCCTCTGGTTGATAAACTACCTGAGTGAAAGAGATCTCTCACTCTCAACAAAGCGTGCCTTGTTCCGATGGGACTTGCAGCTATAGTCTGAACACAATAGCCAAATCATAAACATGTAGTTTGTGAACGACTGTATGTTTGAACATACTTGATGTGCGTATTATACCAGAGCCACTATTATCAGTGTCTTTCAGAGTGCTAGTCATGCACTGCTTGGTCTTAATACTAATCTAAAAGAGTTAAAGGTACTTCCTAAAAGTTGAGCTTTATATGATTTCAGTGGAAAAAGAAAATATAGTCTCAGTAATTATTGCTTAAAACAGTCCACAGAATGTTTAGGAGTGAACAAAGTAGTACAGATATATAGAAAAGTATTTCCTGTTAGTATCTGTAATGTTTTTGTGATTTCTCTGTAAGACTAGAAGCATGCATGTTTTCAAAATGTCAGGTTATTTAGAAACTATGTCTGATTATTATAAATGTATTTTCTTGAACTATACTGATAGCAGTTAAAATGGTGCTCATTGAACAAATAAATCAACTGAAATGATAAGAAATAACGATTTAGTTACTCTTTTGAATGCATCATAAGTTCAAGGCATAAAAAAATGTATATTTGGTGAAAAGACACAGAATATAAAAAGGTATGAGGAAAATCCATTTGATGAAACGAAAACCATAGAAAAAATATAGATAAAGCTGCCTTTCAAAGAAAGGTTATGCTTTTTGGTTCTGATTAATACAGCACTGACTCATCAAGGTTATAAAAAATATTGTATTAAAGCATCCTGTAATAGCAGATACCTACTGGTAACCACAAGTGTAGACAAATGCAAACAAACTTATGGATATCCACACGTGTAGAATAACAAACAACAGCAGCCCTAAACATTGCTTCAATGCAATGCCTGCAAAATATTTGTCCAAGATGTGCTGAAATTGGCTGGGCAATTTTGCACTGATCATACCCTGTTCTGACAGGTTTTACGAAAGAAAACAGAAGAGGAAATAGTATGTGTCTATCTTCTTTATGCCAACAGTCAGAAAAGACAAAAGACTCAACTTGCAGCTTGAAAAACCTCCGAAATGAAGAGTCACATGACATTCCAACACCCATTACATAACTTCCTGCATGGAGCAGCCTATAGTAGATACAACACGTACTACCGAATACTGGCATGTTGTTTTTTTCTTGATAGACTTCAGAAAAGTTTTCTGCAACTACTTTACGTAGAAGGGCAATGGATAAGACTAAAGTAACCACGAATATGGTGGCTCCTGTAGTAAAAGTAATTTAGATATGGTTGAGTTAGTTTTAACCCCAAATAGAATCAACCAGTATTAGTATCAGTACCTAACATCTAGACATTTAAACAAGAGGTGTTTAAAACAGAAAACTAAATTTAAGAACACTATGTTTCAAGACCAAAAGAGAATGTTAAGTTGTAAAACAGTATAATATGTAAGGAAAGAGAGAATTAAAGAAGTAAAATAAGCAATCAGCATGAATGTGAATAGCAGTGAGGATAAATTAAAAAAATTAAAAATGACAAATAATATCTATTGCAGTATCTCTTGCAAATGGCTTTAAGGAAAACAGAGAGGATGAAAGGGTTATACCAGGGTATGTAAAAGAGTAATGGCACCTTGAAAATCGAATATTAGCTAATTAGTTAGATGCTCATCCCAGACAATCACTAATGCAAATGAGCTCATTGGTAGTGTCAAGACTGGAGGCAGCCTGGGCTGCAGCGAACACGCACTGGTGGAATTCACAGTCCTGAGGGAAATGGGTCAGGCAAAGAGTAAAGTCAGGACCCTGGCTGAATTGAGACCTGCTGCTCAAACTAAAGGGTAAGAGGGAAATGGGCAGGGAGTAGGAGCAGGGACAGGTATCCTGGGAAGAGTATAGCGACATTGCCTGCTTGTACAGGGATGAGGTCAGGAAGGCCAAGGCCTGACTGGAGCTAAAAGTGACAAGGGATGCAAGGAGTAATAAGAGGGGATTCTACAGGTATGTCAACCAGAAAAGAAAGGTTAAAGAGAGCATACCCACTCTGATCAACATGACTGGCAAGCTGGTAACAACAGATGAGGAGAAGGCTGGTTTTGCCTCAGTCTTCACTGACAATGTCTCTTCTCACACCTCCCAAGTCGATGGACCACAAGATGGGGGACCAGGGGAGCAAAGTCCCTCCCAAAGTAAAAGAAGATCTTGTTTGTGACCACCTGAGGAACCTGAACACACGTAAGTCTATGGGACCTGATGAGATGCATCCCAGAGTCCTGAGGGAATCGGCTGATGTAGTTGCCAAGCCGCTCTCCATGATATCTGAAAAGTCCTGGCAGTCAAGATTTTTTGAAAAGTCCCTGGTGACTGGGAAAAGGGAAACACTGCACCCATTTTTCAGAAGGGTAGAAAGGAGGACCCTGGGAACTATTGACCTGTCAGCCTCACCTCTGTGCCTGGGAATATCGTGGAACAGATCCTCGTAGAAACCTCTGAGGCACATGGGGGACAGGGAGGTGATTCGAGAGAGCCAACGTGGCTTTACCAAGGGCAGGTACTACCTGACCAACCTTGGTAGCCTTCTGTGATAGAGTGATTGCATCAGTGGACAGCTATGGATGCCATCTATCTGGAGTTCTGCAAAGCCTTTGACATGATCCCCCCTAACATCCTTCTCTCTAAATTAGAGAGATATGGATTTGATGGGTGGACTGTTTGGTGGATAAGAATTGGTTGGATGGTGGCAACCAGAAGATGCTGGTCAATGGCTTGATTTCCAGATGGAGGTCAGTGACAAGTGGTGTCCCTCAGCGGTCCGTCCTGGGACTAGTGCTGTTTAATATCTTCATCAATGACATAGACAGTGGGACTGAGTTCACCTCAGCAAGTTTGCCAATGCCACCAAGCTGAGTGGTGGAGCTGACATGCCAGAGGGATGGGATGTCATGCAGAGGGACCTGGAGAAGATGGGAAAGTGGGCCTGTGTGAAGATCAAGAGGTTCAAAAGGCCAAGTGCAAGGCCCCGCACCTGGTTTGGGGGCAATGATTCTTGGGATAATAAAAAAATTAGCACTATTTGTTGCAATAGGAAAGAGACCCTATTCCCATATTACATAGATATAATATATTTGATATATGATATATTTCATAAAATCTAGTTCCACTTGGCAGGACATGCTGCATCCTGTCTGTTTCAGAAGAAAAAGTATTCCGAAGAGATTGCAGCTGCAAATATTTCAGAGAAAATGCAAGCAAGATGAAAAGTGAAAGTGCTGAGCATAACCAACTGAATTAAAACATGAGAAGACAAGAATGGTAAGAGAACAGGAGAACAAACGATCAAATAAAAAGATGCTGCAGTGTAGAGATCCAGGAATATATTTCAGCTACCGAAGCATTTGAGTTTTTTTAATGTGAGTTATTTTCCACATTGCATATAGTTGCTTCTATGCACTTGCATTTTATGGACATTCTAACACTTGTGTTGAATAGCAGAAATACAATATATGGAGTACTTGCGGAAACTGAGACTCTAATTCATAACTGGCGGAAACTGAGACTCTAATTCATAACTGCCATTCTTGTGCCTGGAATAAATATGGAGACAGTTACATGAGAAAGGAAAATCTACAGGCACTCTAGGGCATTTATAGGAACATACTTCAACCTGGTCACTTCTTCGATGGGTAGGTCCCAAGGATGCTGTCCATTCTTACTGGCAGGAATTAATTACTGCTTTCTGCTGCACACACTCTGGTGTTCTGCAGACTGTGGATGATGCTGGTAGATGTTATCCTTCTGGCCAGTCATCACACTGGTTGTCACAGGCTCAATAGAATTCAGTTCTGCAAAACAGCTTTGAGAGGACCCTGCAACTTCTTCTTCCTTCACATTCTGCATGTCAGTTTGGTGTGTTGTGCTGTACTTCCATTTTGCACTTCTGTGATTTATAATCTTCCACAAGTTTCTGTTGATATGTGAAATAGTTGTTGCTGCTTCTTTATGGGTTGGGAAGGATTTCATCATTCAAATATTTATTAACATTTTTCTGAAATTTATGATATTGGCAATTCTGCTTGCATTTACAGCTGATAAAAGTGAGATAGAGTTTTTAAATTTTCAATGTAAAGACATAAACTTTGAATGTAGTTATCAAATATTAAACACATTTTTACCTTTAATTTGCATAGAAAGCTACTTCTAATTTTAAGAATAATAGTGTTAAGGTATGAAAAACATTATTTATTAATTTTTATTTTGGAATGTTTCTGAGCTGTGAAGTAAAAATTAGAAATCTCATTTGTGACATCAACATAAAAAACTATTTCTCAGATTGGCTTTTAAACTAGTTGACAGAAAAAATATTTAATACATTATCCATTAAATTCTTTTAGCATTGATAGAATGGTTTGAATAATAAATACTTTTAGTTGTAAATAATATATTTTATTTCTAAAACCTCTGAACATATTATACCCTCAAATATAATTTGACCAGGTCTAATATGGCTCAGCTGGGGTTTCTCCTCTAAATATTGGAAGGTTGGTGCCTTTGCTGGGGTAACTGGGAGAGAGCATGGCCTCTCTAGATACACAGAGAGAAGCCTCTGCCCAGGCTCTGCCTGGCTCCCTGCTGTTTTGTTTGCATTCCCACCCTCCCTAGCCCTGCAGGGAATGGAGAGCTCAGAGCCTCTTCATAATCACCACTAGCCTTGGGAGGGTAATGCAGCTCCCCGGAGGTTATTTCTCTTCCTGGATACAAGCAGATGTTGCTAGAGAGCAAATAAATTCAGAACAGGCCATAACTTCACCCATAAGGAATGGGCAACCATGGAAGTGCCCTTGTTCATCTCACTGTGGAAGGCTAATAGTCCCCACCAATGGGAGAGGGGCTATTTCTCCGTCTAGGTACTGTTTTATTTTTGCTTATCAGCTAGCTTGACTTAAGTGGCACTGGATGTTTTGTTGTAGTGTGACAAACCTGATGTCCTCCATGGGCAAAGGAGGAGAACCTCAGTCACATGGATACCAGACTCAGGAGGCTGGAGTGTGTGGACGCTGCCTCTTCTTGCCACAGGTGAATGGATGGGCAGCCTGGGCAGCTGCCTGCTCACAGTCACTTCAAAGCCAGAAACTTCTTCCTGTCCATCGGACCATGGCACTGGAGAGCCTCTGGGGCTAAATGTGGCATGGCTACACTCAGTCTGAAGAGGACAGTAGTTTTCCAAAATCCTCTGCCTGCTGAATCAACCTGTAGAGTCAACTGGAGGAGCAGCGGTGGATGGGATGGATGTTACATATGTGTAGAAAGGTTAAGAAATATGTTTTGGGTTCCTGAAATATTGTTGGGAAATGTAAAGCCTTTAGTTGTAATAAAGATTACTTACGACAAAGGAGTGCAGTCTGGAAGTAGGAAAATTAACAGTGAAGAATATGATTAGTTTTTAATAAGGGCCATTGAAACTTTAAAGAAAAGGAATTCTCTAAAACTTTCAGCTATTTTCACGATGTTGACTTTGCTCAAAACCTGCGTATTAAAAACAAAGGCTAGATAACGCCTGTGTCCTGACCTTCCCCGTGGTTTTGGTGAGTGTTGCAAAGCATCAGCCATGGGAGACACTTAACAAATCCATTTGAAGTTTTAAATTTTAAACAATGGGAGCCATGGATCAACCCTTAGCATTAACCCATCTTTGTTATTTAATATGGGTCTTAATTGTTTAAATAATTGTGGGAAACTGTTTCACTTCTAGAGGTAAGATGTGAGCCTGAAGGCCTATTTTGTAACTATTACTCTCTTTTAAATGTCATTACTGTTTCAGATCAAAAAGTCTATGCAGAAATAGCAAATAGGCTCCATTACTCTCCTGAATGCAATGAAAAATATGAAAATACAGTGTTCGTGGATGTATTCTGGGATAACTCAAAATCCAAGAAAATCTTATCAATCTGAAAACATGTATATTCTCCTTACGACACATACACGTGAGCAAAATTTTTAACTAGCATCTTACAGCATCTTGTTATCTGTTTTTCTCCTTGCTAATATAAAATGGCAGTTGTACAGCACCTGTAAATACTCATGAAGACCAAGTAGGTAGAAAAATTATCACATCAACACTTCAATTTTCGGTACCTTTTCTGGGTGATGGTCATGTTTGAAGGTCAGGAAAGGGTAAAAGGCCTATCTTTCTATCTTATCAACTCTTATAGCTACATTCAGTGTATTAAAAATAGTGTAATATCAGATTTAACTGTAATGACTTTACCTATGGTCCTTATAAACTGAATTTTTGTGGGAAAAATAAGAAAGGTTGGGATCAATGAGGCAAATTTGGGATTAGGAAAATAACACTGTGCTTCAAGGAGCATTAAAATACGTTTAGATTAATCATGGATTAACATCATAAAAACTGAAAACCCATTGTTGCTAATCTCTTTGAACTAGACTGAGCTATTCTAAGCCAACACTGAACAAAGTTTTCATGTGTGGAAGGTGTTTTCAACTTTTCTTTTGCTAAAATCCAGATTAAAAAAACCTATACTGTTGTATTTGTTTCAGCAAAGGTTTCCTTAAGGCTTGGGCACAGTTCCATGCTGAGTGAAGGAGAGGAAAAATGATTCCAGCCATGCAATAACCCAGGTGAGGAACTGGACCTGCAAAGTGGGCAAGAAGAATAAAATTACATGGTTTTATCCTGGGATAAAATATGGCAGATGGTGTAATGCCACCCACTTAAACTGAAGCCGTATCTGTCCCTGCATATAGTAGAGAAACAAATCTAAAATTTTGCAATTCATGAATAAATTGCTTTAACTGCTTTCATTTTTTTTTTTGCCCTGAAAAAGGGGGAGAGAACTTAAGCTATTCTCTGTCTCCTGAAATTTATGCACTTTTACAACACAAACATTGCTGGACAAATTAAAAAATTGCATTTAAAAAAGCTGTGGTCCTTAGGCAAAAAGAGGTTCTAAGGGAGAAATCATGACACACACAGTCAGCTTTTCCAATAGTCCTGGGTCAATATGGTTAGTACAACTGCTGCAAGCAGCAGGAAGACAGGAGGTGCAACTGTCTGCTTAAAATGTACATATAGGCTGTTGACCCAAGCTTTTCTACAGTCTAAATAACCATCATTTCAATTAGATACAAGAGAAATAATTGTGCAGCTGATTTACAGTGTACTTTTGTATGGAGTTTATTTGCAAGGCATTGCATATTTTGAGGAGGTCAAAGGTCAGACCAAACTGAATGCCCTAATTCTTGAAGCCCTCAGCTTTCAACTCCAACTGTTTGTGTAGAAAATCCACTAAACTGAAAAAGAGAAAGATAGGAATTTAAAGATGTTTTTGTCCTCTGACATTTTGGTAGTGACCCTGGCCAGTAATCAGCAGGGATCCTCTGTGCTCCCATGCTCTTTCAGGTTCCTACTCTATTAGAAGGACTGCTTCAAAGCTCCTAAAGTCTCATGCCAAAAAAGAAGAGCTGGAAGTGAAGTAACCACAAGGACATGCACTGCTGTTGGAATGGATTGGCAAGCACAAATATGGGCATTAGGAAAGCCGTTTGACAAGCCTGGAGGATGAAAAGGGGAAGAAAAGGTGAAGTAATAATATGTTAGCAATAATGTACAATTAGAAAAGGCAAACAACAGAGGGGTTTTGTTTGTTTGATTGGTTTTTGAGATCTCCCTTTCCTTCCTGCCTCATTTTAGGAGGAATATTTTCTAATGAAGTTGTCCTATGTTGTCCAAATTATGCACAGACACACAGACAAACATACAAAGATGTATCTTGGAAAAGAAATTTTATTTAGAAGTGAGCTACAAAAACGTGCTTTAATAGTAATTGCAGCTGCCCTGGACACACTGTGCAGTGGTCAGCTAATCTGTGGGCATCGAAGTCACACGGCCACTAGAGCATCCCTGGGCTGCAGTAGAGCAGTTTGCTCCAGTGCCACTTATTTCCGTGCCTGGAAGCGTAGGAGATAAAAGGCTAACCTTAAGATGATAGTGCAAGTCAATAGTAAGGTCCTGAATGAAGTGGGAGACAGTGCTTACAGTCCCTGCTGGACAGCAGTCAATATCAGACATCACACTTAAACTGTCACAATTTGACCTGACAATCCTTTTTCAGAAGGACCAGAAATAGAGCTAGCCAAGTTACCTTGCATTTCTGAGGAAGGTCACGAGCAGGTCACTGGCAGATGGAAGCGTGTATTAAAGGTGTCTAGTATGAGTATAAGCATGACCATTTCTAGCCTGCATAAACATTAATGTTAAGATGCATACGGGATTGTTATCGCCTAGCTGGAACAGGAGCACAGTTAAAAGATCTTTATAAGGAACAAAGAGAGATGTTTGCTCTGTTCATGTGAAAAAAAAATTACTGGAAGAGAAAAAAAAAGGAGACTTATATAGTCAGCAATATATGTTCTAAAAATGCAATTTCCGGATTAATAACAAAGACACTGTTCTAGTTCACTAGTTCCTTTAGGACGTGCGCTTTTGACCCATGCAACATATTGTGCCCCATGGCTCTTAGATGAACTGTGACTTAACTGTGCCTATTTTTTTAAAAATGTGTGATGTCTATTAAAACTAGCTGGTGCTTGTACCAGGACCCCAGTGGAAATGAAAGAGATGTCTCAGTGGACTGTCCATTGGTTAAATATTAAAGGATCAAACTTTAATATTTAAGTGTGTATGTAGTATATTATATAAAACAAATTCCCATCTGAATATTTTAAGTTTTCTCTTTAATCTTGGGAAAGGCAGCATTTCCACCCCTTAACTAATTAACCACATAAAACAGTATTTCAAGGGTATATCTCCTATGAAAAGAGTAAGGTTTTTCTGTGATTATATATATCTTTGCTCCAAGGCACTTATTAATTTGCTTAAAAGTCCATGCATCATTTCACAGATTGTTTTAGCACTTGTCATCTTATCAGTCCACGTCTGAGTAAGGCACACTTGAAAAAAAAAGGAGTGAAAGATTAAGTATTCCAGCATGCTCTACATTACATTATAAATATAACTGTCTTCATTTTATAAATGAATTTCCATAAAAACAGAGAAGGGTGAGAGGTGACGGAGCACAGTGGTGGGCCTGACAAATGCACCTGGGGAGGGAATCAGAGGCAGCAGTAGGATAGATACAGCTGGAAATCTTTTATTCCCCTGCAGCTGCAATACTCCTTGGCTCCGCTGTTTCATGTCTCATGCACCAGGAAGCAGGAGGATCAGGTGCTTTGCTCTCCTGGTGGGCCAGGAGAGGCGGCATCCTGCTGCTGAGAGCTACTGTCCTGCCCTACTCTGGCAAGGAGAGTACAGTCTCCTGGTGATGGGCCCCAACAGGCCTATCAAGATGATCTGGTCAAAGCAAGAGTGTCCTCTCCTTGAAGTATCATAGTAGACTGGAAACAGAAAAAGTGACGTCCTTCAGGTTAGTGAAACTGAGGCCCAGGTCCCCAAAGGTATTTCTGTAGCATCCCTACACACATACACCATTTAAGTGCTCAAAATCTCTGCCAAGCTACCACTTGACTGGATGGCCGTTTAAATACTACGGTTGGTTGACTGGTGACCATATGCTATGCAGCCTAAATGCTGAAGTCAGCTTTGAGTCAAGCGTCTGAGATCCCTGCCTCAGCCCGTCACTGGGTTTCAGTTTAGATCTAAGTCTAATCTCCAAGTCAAGGGCTTGAATGTCACCTTCCTACATGTGAGGTGAGGTGTCTCATCAGGGGTTGTCTGCTCTCTTGCAATCAACATGTAGTAGTTTGTAAACAGTGGAAGGGCTTCAAAAGGAGACCTGGTTGGCCTGCAATGAATAGCGCAGCTCTGTGGACAGATATGTAACTTTGAGCAAGCTGGCTCCAGAAGAAACATACCTGCATTAGAGCTGTGTTTCATGCAGGTGAATTAACCCTGCATACTGAGATAGCTGCATGGGGTCCGGGACCACTGCAGTGGTCAGGCAGTTGGACTAGACAATCACTGTAAGTCGCTTCCAGCTGAAATTATTCTATTCTATTCTATTCTGTTCTATTCTGTTCTACTCTATTCTATTCTATTCTATTCTATTCTATTCTATTCTATTCTATTCCATTCCATTCTATTCCATTCTATTCCATTCTACCTTTTATTTACCGGTTGCTTTGGAGTCAGATCAGGACTATGTCAGCCATTGTCACACAGACACAGGCACCAACCAGCTCTTGCACACCAAAATAACCAGAATTTAGGTTGGCACCAGAATGGCATTTAGATAACTTAGAGCCTATGCAGAGGCATGTGACTATGCCTTATTCTACTTACCTGCTTTTCTCCATGGCTGATTTAGGCAGATCTTTGATCAACTGATTTCCAAGGTTTTATTTATTTTTTTCTAGTCAGCTCTTCACTCTCACCATTCATTGCCTGGGTAGTTGTTTTTGGGCTGAGAAATCCACGAGGTCACAGAGGGAATAAAAGTTGGCTCCGCAACGTTTAAGTACCTTTGGGGATCTGGGCCCAAAGGCTGAATCCTACACCATCAAAGTCCATAGGAGCTTCCTGAAGTTAGAATGGGAATATGTCCTTTTATAATTTCTTTTTTATAGTTTCTGTTGATAAAAAGCCTTGGAGTAGCAATTTCTCTTTGATGCTTCTGCTGTAAAATCAGGGTTCAAAGGGGCTAGTTTGGACCTGTACGATAGTCAGACATTTTACCCCTTTTCTTCAGCTGCACATTCATATAAGCAAATTGAGCAACAGAGTGAATTAAAAAGAAGTGCGAAGAAAATCTTATCAATTATATTGGCTGCTTGGCTTACTAGAGAAACTTAGCTGAGGAATCAGAATTTGCCGATCTGAGTGAAGGAGAGGAAGCAGTTGTAATATGCAGGTAGAGTTATGGAGAGGTAGACAGGGCAAAGTGGAAAAAGAAGGCAGCAGAGAGGAAGAAATGCAATGTAAGAACAGCTCATTTTAGTTAAGAATTTTGACTTCAAAAAGTCAGGGTGAATCTTTGTGATGTTTCCTAACATAAACGAAATATCAGCCTATGATCTAAAATGATGTTACTTCTTTTGCTTACAATTAAATGACTCAAGTTATTAATCTGGTGTACTACCTTTTTTCTGCACCTACCTGAATTGCTAAAATGTTCAGCAGAAGGTTCAGAAGGTTTTGTCATGGAAAATAAGGAAATAATGTGCTATTAGGAAAGTTTCAGCCTGGTCTGACTCGATGATCAGATAATAGTCATTCAAGGCTTGAACTGAAATCCATCTAATGTAATTGGATGTTCACGCTCTCTGTAGAAATCGCTGTGTTTTTCTGTATTGCTCTAAGCTCTCGGTGTCAACATTAACTTGTTCCAAGGAAAACTGTGTAAAATATTTTCTGCATAAGAAAATACTTCCTTTTATCAGGTTTAAAAAGTGTTGCTTCTCAGTTTTATGGCAGTTCTGTTTACTCTTCTATCACGATAACAGCAATTTTGCCCACTTAACTACAACTGAATTACTCTACTGAGAAAGGGATCAGAGAGTGGTGGTACTGAAACTCATTATTCATTAAGTCTGGTGAAGTGGTTTGTCTGCAGGCAGTTGTACCCCAAAGATTTTTTGATTATAATTTTCATGCAGGTTTTCTGACTAATTTTTTAAAAAATATCTGTTCAATGGGAGATTTTTTTCCTTGTGTCTGGAAAGGAGGAAAAGTTTGATTTGTCTCCAAAGAAGCAGGCTGATTAGAGAGAAAAAATGGAGTAGGTAGTAGAAGGAAACATAATCTGAAGAGAGGAAAAGGAGGAAGTATCATCAAGATGAAGAAGAGTAAAGGAGTCAAGACTGAGAGTATTCACACTGTGTTTGAATGGAAAGCAGAGATTCTGCAGGTGAGAGGAGCAGATATCCCAAAGCACTAGTAGGGAACATTGTTAACAGGGAAACTCCTAAAATTTCCTTAGAGTAGGACACATTTCCTGGCAATGACACAGAGTTGTTCCTTCTCAGCTGTGGGTTAAGTGCTGAGATAATGTGAGCGACTGGGAAGCTAGCGAGCCATCACGCTGGAAAGCACAGAAATACACAATCTTGATACTCCCGAGTTTTGCCTGACTCCTAGCCAAGCTTCTACAGTGTTTTTCTAGTGGAACAAATTTCATTATGAGTGATTTTATTAAGGACTTGATACACAGCATGAGCAATTCTTCCTGTGCAAATGCTTAACGCTCCACATGCTTGGGAGACTATCACCAAGTTTGTGTGGCAAAAAGTGGCCCAGACTTTTGTGTAAGAGCTTGTCTTTTTTGCTTAGCAATGGCCACATTCTTAGAGAAGGGACACTTTTGCAGAAAACGGGCCGTGGTGATCCTTGTGTACTTCAGTCCAAACTATATAGTGGTGTATGTATATTGCAAATTCCAACATCAAGTATAAAAGAGTGTAGCTCAGTCATTTTATCAACTTTAGGATCACCCTTTTAGAAATACCGAGCAGAGAAAATTTGCATTGTTAAAAAAGGCTTTGAAAAATTGTGCTGTTAAGTGGCAGCCCGTCAAGATTTGTTAAAGTTTCAACAAGATCAGAATAATCAAAACGTGGAAATTCTGGTTGATACACGGTGCACTTGAAAAATAAAAGAAACCTGTCAAAGGTTTAAATTAATCTCTTCTAAAGAAGAAACATATTTTTTATATGAGTCTTTTCAGTTATTCCCAAATTCTGTAATGGCTCAGAATCAGTTCTTTGAAATCTTGGGGCATATCCCTTTTGGAAAGGCAGTGAGTGATCAGACTTGTAAGTATAAGTCATGCTGCTTGTTTAACTATGAACTGCAAGGCTCCCTCCCTTAATTGAATAAAATATTAATAATATATTATGAATATTCAACTTAAATGTTTTCTTCCTAGACTTGTAATAAGTTTTCCATAAAGAAAAACTGGGGATTTTAATGAAGTCTCGCAACCCCTCAACCAAAGCAAAAGTATCATTAGCAGATTAATAGCTGGAATGCAGCCGGAAGTTCCCTCTGCCCGCCAGTAATTTAACTGGGATTTTTACTAATCTTTAGCAGTTTTAAACTACTATGCAGCCAATAGTATACAGCTAGAATTAGTAAAACCTATGAAGAAATTCCACACTGTGTGATACACTTAATAAGCTTAAAGAGATTTGGCTTAGAGTAAGTTGTTAATTGACAGCATATGACTGCCTAAAATCACACAGCTGCTTTGCAAACCATTCAGACAAGCAGTTCTAAATTAATACACATCTAATTCATTATTTATGTAACAAATTATCTCGTTTCACAGTTAACAATAAGGAAAAGCATTTCCAAATGGGTCATCACTATAGCTGGCCATAGACTTCTATGAGATGCCATTTTCAAGGGCTGGAAAGAGTTGGCAACTGCTTAGAAAAATGAGTTCATATTGAAGCTGGCCCTCATCTCACATCTCAAAAGGAAAGAAGCATAAATAAATAAATATTTTTCCAACTGCTTAGCTATATTTATTTTGCACTGCCTCCCTGCCTACAGCAACACGGATGTCCCCTGAGCTCTTGAACCTGTTTATTTCCCATCCGCTACCTGTCCAATTGAAGCAGCACTAATTATCCCAGAAGGCTTTGCTCCCTGTCAGTTAAGGCAGAAAAAGCACTCAAAGCCTTCTGAAGATGTACCAGGGCCATTGCAGGCAACAGGTTGTGGAGCTCCTGGTGAAACACATCTAAAACCTGGACTCACATCCTGGAGCTGGGGAGGAGCGTCAAAGCAGAGGAGCATCAACATCTGAGCGCATCAACATCTGAGCAACTCATTATTACAGATACATGCACTTCTGACCTAATTACAGTTAGTTTTGTTTCTCTTCTGCATGTAATTGATATTGCTTTGTTCCTGGTGT
Source organism: Buceros rhinoceros silvestris (assembly GCF_000710305.1). NCBI lineage: Eukaryota > Metazoa > Chordata > Aves > Bucerotiformes > Bucerotidae > Buceros > Buceros rhinoceros. The sequence goes on along the minus strand of NW_010433440.1, from coordinate 22,522 downwards.
TGCTGAAAGGAAGTACCCTCCATAATTTGTATTTATCTTCCAAGATTATTCTCTGCAGGTCTACTCCTTTTTATTGAGGCCTTTTTTCATAGCTCATACATTTTCCTGTTCTCTGTAGACTCTTCCAGATTTACAGGTTTGGAGAGGAATCCTGCAATTCAAATTGTAGAATTCAGATATAAGTTCTTTCCATTCTATGAAGAACTGACACCTCAGAGTCTGCTGGGGACCACCCACCTCGTGAGCACTCTGAGCACTAAATCAGGTAATTTTATAGGATAGGAAAAAAGAATAAATAGTAAAATGATATTACAATTGTAAAAACTTGTTTCCCATTTAATTATTTGTGGAAGTATAAATGCCACTCTCTCTGTAGCCACATAGAACCTGTACATACCATGGCATGATGTCCAGGCAGATGTGACCGCTGTACCAGAACCACCCTTAAGCCATTAAGAATGAAGAAATCTTTCCATCTTCCCTAGCTGACTGCAAGCACACAGACAGGGCTGATACAAAGAGGGTAATAAACCACTCCTAGTAGAGCAGTGCTGTATTTTTACCTCCTCTGGGCTCTGGAAAAAAAAAAGGAGAAGAGCAGATGATCCTATTGGGGCAAATACTGGGGGCCTTTGCTCTCAATCTGACAAAAGCCAAATACTGGATGAAGTGTGCGACAAATGAGAAGCACAAAAGTATTCATGCAGGAAACTTGCAACGTTCTGGGATTCACTCCCTTCATATAAATAATTCATTCTGTAGCTGGAGACTCTGTTTATGACATGTGTAAGATTGGCAGCAAAATATAGGATGGAACGTGATTGTAGACCTGGTTGAAAGATGAGAATTCAGGTTCAGGGGGAAAAAGAAAAGTGGGAGATTTGGAAATTTTGGTTTATATTTGTCTTCATACTGGAAAAGAACAAGAGATTTTGAAACATTTTTCTTGGTGTAAAACCTAAAAAAAGAGCTATTCTCAGAATAGCTGTACTGGAGGCACTCATGTGAAATGAAATACTTGCTCCGCAGTGAAATTCCTTCTGTCTGATACAGACAGGAAGTTGCACCTGTGGCTTCCAATGTCCCAGTTCAACAGTCACTTGGGGAATAGTTTCTGCTTCTCTCTCTCTCATTTGGATCAGAAATTTAATCCCAAATCCAAGGGAAAAATATTAAAATTAAAATACATCTGGAAGAAGATTTGGGTTTGATGAACTTGGTATTTCGGAATGAAAAAGGTAGAATACTTTGTTGATACTGCTTGTGCAGCTACACATATGATGTCTTTGCTCAGTGTTCGGTTTAGCTCAAAGAGATTATTAACACTTGGTAAGATCTGTTCCTAGCATAAAATTAATAATTAAGAATTTCTTGTTAGCTCCTGTTACTGTTAGTTTTTATAGTATCACTGTGTTATTTTCCTTCTTCATCTGGATGTTCTAAAAATTACTGTTTCTCTAAATGAAAGTTCATACTAAATCTGGACCACACTAACACTGAGAACAAGCCTTGTTTTAAATTTTTTTATTACAGATGACTAAGTTTTGGAAAGAAATATGGTCTTGTCAATGGAATATTATGAATTCCTTACTCTACCATGTATAGCTCTTGTAATAAAGATAGCAGGTTCGGCATTGCCTGCCTGATGTTGTGGTTCGGTTTTAATCTTTCAATCCGTAAACAACTGTGCTATTGCTGTTCAAGAACCCCTCACTAACAGTGCTGAGCACTGAAGATGTATACAAGGAAATATTTACTGCATGACGCTTAAGATTGTATTGCTGTATTGCTTAGCTGTCCATTACAGCCACTGTCTTTGTCCTGTATGATGTAAAACAGGGGGAAATATGGTCACAGCTCAGCTGCCCCCGTTTACACTCTCGGCCTTGTTCAGCGAGGTAAACGAATGCCCTTGGAAGGATACAGAGGCATCTGTGGTATAAACCTTTGACCTTCCTCTGACTCCACTGCCTTGGTGACACTGCAGTGCGGTGGACCAAAAAAAGAAGAGGAAGGTACCTGAAGATGCAGCCAAAAGTGTGAAGGAGTGAATTGAGTAGATCAGTAGCTCAAGGAACAAGAAGGAAAGGTTATCCTGCAGGATATACTCACTTGGGCTGAGAGATGCCAGAGTCCTTCCATAACAAAGTGTTGGGAAAGCATGCCTCATTGCTGAATGTTAATTATCTGAATGATGCATGAGTTCATCCTGCATGATTGTCTTGACCCACTTGTTCACAGCTTGATAATGTATAGGTGTACATAGCTATGGCCTTTTGTTATAAGGAGAGTTGTGTGATGAGCCACACAGAAGTCTGTAAAGCTGTGTGTTTTTAGCTGGGTAGGTCCACAGATTGCTTCAGTTTGCAGGTCTCTCTGTCACATGAAATAAGATAACAATGGTTGGTTTATGAGGATTTAGGACAGCAGAAAAGTAAATATTTAACATGAAAATAGCCCTTAAAATTTGAACAAATTGGCAGCATTAGCATGGAGTTCAACGACAAAGCATACTTGTCTTCCAGGCAAAAATACAAGCAAAAATATGAAAAAACTATTTTGTATATACAATGATCTTGATATTGGGGAATACAGGTGCAATCATAAAGGTAGAGTTTTCTCTCTATCACTGTGAAGAGAGGAATTTTGCCAGGAATAATGCCTGAAACACTAGAATAGCTGATAAAAACCTCATCTGGCTTGATGAGCAGTGAAAGTCCACTGAGAATGAGAAATTAAAAAAAATGTTTTCATTAAGCCCAGAACTGATGTGCTGAAGATGGCACAGAAACTTATATGGCAGAGCTGATGCTCCTAGCACCCATGTTTATTTAGTTTTGGAACCATAGATGTTTGGTTAATTAGAGACAGCACCATACGTGAGACACAAAATATCATCTCCCGCTGCTAGGCAGTGAGCAATGCCAGCCACCCTGTTTGGTTGTAGTACACTGCCAGATCCTCTTCAGCACGAGAGAAAACTGTCTCTGTTGTCCAGCATCTTGACAGAGCATGAAATATCTTCTAGGGAGACGGACTGCAAGTGAGGGAGCTTAAGATGGAATAAAGCCAATGAAATTTCTAAAATTCAGCCTTCTGAATTAAGTAATTGGTGACAAGAAGGTAGCAGAGATGATGCATCTCAATGTTCTCAGAAACCAATCTTCATAGTAGCAGAGATGAGAGATAAAAATCAGTCAGAGATAAGCTCAAGGTTCTGCACTGAACCCAAACCACTAAGCACAGTGATGGCAGTAAGTTATAAAACATTGCAAAAGAGCGTAGGCTGGCTATTTGGTTTATTTCGGGAAAAAAAGTTTGCTATTTATGTTAAGAATGAGTTTTTCTCTGTGAACTATATAGACCAGCTCTGAAAACTTGGGCCTCATCATTTAGCAGATACTGTTACGCAGTCATTTCTCTGAGCAGCAGTTCATCCCAAGAGCTACTCCAGTATTATCTATGCTTTTGGGAAGAGTTATTGCCTACAGCTGCCTAGGAATTTTTGGCTGAAGTATTTTTAAACTATTTCAACAAAATCAAACCAGGCTTTGGCAAAACACTGTGTTGAAACATTTTTGTGAGGATGACACTGCTGACTGACTCCTCAGCCACTGATTGAACTAATGGCTTGCGGGTCCACGGTGATGACCCCCATGAGACTGGGTAACCCACTGCTTTAGGACAATACTCTCAAACTCCTTGGAAGGAAGACAGTGAGCTTTAGAGTCTACTATGGATGAGAGATGTCTGCCCTGGCAGTACAGATGCTGTCACAGCTCTAAAGGACTCAGCTGAGGGCTTCAAGGCAGGAGGGCGATCCTTGTGTCTCCAGGGATCTCCCAAGACTGATGCAGCCTTGGGGATTGCCTGGGAAGCTGCCCTCAGGTCCTAGATAAGCACAAAAACTTCCTAGGAGTTAGGATGGCTCTGTGCTCCACATCATGCAAGCAAAAAAAAAAAGAAAAATATTTTAATGTTTCCTCTAGGAACAGACGATTCCCGCCCCCACCCCCGAGCCATGTATTTTTCATTTGAACCTTGAACTGGAATGTATTTCCAGACTTGTATAAAGTGCCTGGGGTAGCAGGGGGACACATTTCTCATGGAAGTGCAGTCCTGAATTTTGATTGCTTTTACTCTAAGACAATATTCAGAGACAATACTCTGCTTATCTTTAAGCGGATAGCAGAAGTACCAAATGCAAGACAAAAGCAGACAATGGGGACTGATATGGCTTCTGTCAAGCGCCTGCTGCCTTCTGAAAAACAGTCCAGACAGAGTCTAAGAGCCACTATGGAAGTGCCCATGCCAAAAGGTGTGGAGGAAGCCCATGAATATATTAAGCTGTGCTGCAATATTTAAATTTTAATATTGGAAATCCTGTCAACCTTTGAGCCACCCTGAAAATAATATTCAATTACAGACATTTGGAAATGCAAAGGAATGCTTAGATACCATGCTCTTTCCAAACAGCGTCAGCTCTCCAAAGCAGCTAGTGGTACAAACCTTCTGAAAAAGGGGTAAGAAGGAAATGTAGGAATTATCCTGAGGTAGAGCTTGTGCTTCCTAACAAAACTCTAAGCTACACAATTAAAAAAGGAGCTACTGAGCATGCTCTGGGAAGTGAAATGATGCCATCTGCTCACCATTGGGTACAGCTTGGATGTGCCATTTTTCTCATGTCATTTAAAAGCATCATGAAGTTGCTAAGAGATTGCCCAAGAGAGAATGCTGTTGATGCTCCAGGACTGTGGCTCTTTTGAAGCTGGGTGGAATTTGCTAGCAACATCTAATTTCAATGAAAAATGCCAGTCACTTCTGCCTGAAACATCTCTGCTTTGACAAACATTTCCTTCCCATTGCCTTTCTCAAGAGCATTAGTAGCAGAAGATCCTGCAGTTGCGTTTCTCTTTTATACCACTGCCCCATATTCCTAATGCAGGTACTGTGATTGCCTCATACACCCAGACACTTCTCCCTCTCACTCCTTTCTAAATTATCAGGTCCTAGAAAAAATGCGTTGCTTAGTTATGAAGTGACTTAGCGTGACTCTCCACTATTGAATTTCATCTGGTTTATTAAACAAGTATCTCCTACACAGTCTCGATTCTTCTCTTTATTGAGAGTTCTTCCCTATGTTTTGTCAACAGTACATCTAATTAGCTCAGTCCTGCTTCTTCTGGCAAGACAATTAATGAAAATGCTAAATAAATAGAAGACTATCCTAGAACCAACCCATTAGAAAATCTTATACAAATGCTCCATTTAGCCATTAAGGCTAATGCATTTAGAGGATGCATCCTCTTTCAATACTACTCATTGCTGTCTTCCTTCTACCCACTACTTTATTCAGTTTATAGTTTTTCTAGTTATCTTTCTCTTTTTCCACTTAGCAAATACTTCCCCATCTTGATCTGCACCAACCACTTTATAGCAATCTGAGTAACTGTGACATATTTCATTCCTATTCTCTTTTTTAAAGGATCATGTCTCTGATTAAAGAATACTATGTGGTTTTGTGATACAGTCTACCTTTGCTAAATCCATATTCCATTCTGTCTCCTCTTCTATTTGTCTCCATTTTATTAATTGCTAGTTTCTTCAAACATCATTCTAGTGTCTAACGTATTATAGCAATCATGCCAATGAACACAGACTTCTCTGGACACATTTTTCCCCCCTCAACCTCACAGACATTACGTGTGCTGTAATTCGATCAGATGGGAATTCGCCAAACACACTGAAATACTGTAAATGCAAGTCATGATTGCCAGTTTTCTCAGAATACTTGGATGGAGATTATAAATTATTTTTTTCTTCTTCCCCACTCTCTCCATCATTTAAATCTTTAAGTTTTTCTTCCACTTAAGATGAAGTGATTTCTATTTCCACAAACCCCATTCCTATTCACTGTTGCCCCATATCGTCAATCTTAATAATTTTTAAGAAACTAAGGTAGGCTATTGATTTCATTTGAGGGCCATATCTCAGCTATCTTTAATCTCCACCTCATTGCCATTGCATTTCTGTTCTCTTTCTTACTATCTTCTTTTTCGTTGATCTTTCAAAAACTCATGCAGCTGAAAAATTTTGATTTCTGACTGATTTCTTGCAAAGTTTAACACAGCCTAATTTTTGTTAGTAATTTTATAATTTTATCCTGACAGTTCTGACCTCTAAAAATAATCTTTTCTTTTCTTCATCAGTTCTTTTCTGTTCTTAATAAACTTTTTTTTTTTTTTGGAGAGTGGGTGGGGGTGGGTGGTGGGTAACTGTTCCCCAATTAGGCATGAAAGTCTTCCTTGGGTGCAAGATTTTACCAGTTCTGTAGGGTACAAATTCCAGGTCAAACCTAATTCTTTTCCCTTGCCACCAGCAAGCAAGCCAAGAATCTCGTAAAACTTCACAATTTTAAGCATTGCAATTGGCAGTTATTGACAGTCTCAGTGGAGAGGACAATGACTAGATTGGCAAGGAAAATGAATTAATTTGTCGTTCTGAGTGGATCTGCTGTAACAAGGCTAAAAGAATTTGGCAGCTCATAATTGAAAATCTTGTTTTTGCTGGCAGTACTCTATCCATATAGTGAATGATGCAAAGGCTACAGAGTTACCACTCTGGTGCTCATTACTAATTAAACAGATAAAAATGCTAGCCAAAAAAATATCAGTTCAGCTAATGAGAAATGTAAAACAGGATGTGAAGCACATTCTGACTTGGAGTTTACCATCTCTTGAATAACTTTCTCAGAGAGAGTTTGGAGAGAGCCCTGTAACAGGAACAAGACTTAAAATCAGCCCTCAGCTGTTTCTCACAAGCATGATGTTTGAACTAGCAATTTTATGGGTCAGAGGGAGGTTTTGCCAGATGCACAGATTTCAGTGCTTTGTGAACAACTACTGAGTTTAGAAATGTGGCAACAGATTTTTTTGACAGTATCAATTAGATCTTCTATCCATTGGGTCTTGCTGAGAAAGTCATCTAACAAGCACTGTCTGTACAGCATGCAACATGGGCAATTCCCTTTGGAGGCCATTTAGGAAAGACTGTACCTATTTTCTTTTACAGGCTGTTTACTTGCAGATTAGTTTCTCAGCTCTTAAAGCAGTGCTAAACCACATGTACATTAGTTCTGTAGTTTCTACCAAAGCCATTGCCAGCAGAAGTGAGATTTCTGTCTTAGGCTACAATGGAAAATAGAAGAACTGGTGATTTTATATGCTGTTCTCTCAAGTTGTCTTACCTAGAAAACAAAATGACACCCTTTACAGTTTTAAGTGCAAAGACTGCAGAGAGTTGTTGTTCAAATAAATTCATCCTTTCCTTACCTGTATTCATTTCTACTTCTGGAGGGTGATTTCCCCTTCTATCCCTTGTACCGAGGAGCTCTCTGCCTCTTTATTTCTTTCCAGCTCCCTTTTTGTTTCCCAATTGCCCTCTGCCATTTTCTGGTATTAAAGCTCTCTCTGTTCATTTCTGCAGTTCCAGGACATGTTCAGGTTTACCTTGTTTCAGTCTCCCAGTCTTTTACATCATTACCTCATGCTCTCTACTTTCCATGCTGGTTTCTCTTTTGTCTCTTGCTTCACTGTATATACATCCTTTAATTTTTCACCTCTCAGACCACAGTTAGATGCCTGTAGGACTCATGAAAGAATGAATATCGGGCTTCTCAATGCCTGCTTACACACCACCTGACAACCTGCTTCCTTAAAGCTAGCTTTAATATATATAGAGTAAGAATAAGGATAAGAAAACAAAGGAAGACTTTACATAATTTCACACTTTCTGTGGATCACTTGATGGCTGAAGAATGAACACAGTTGCAACTGAGGTGTGGCTTATGCTATTCAACTTATTTATAAATGATCTAGAAAAGGTCACCCTGGTGAGTTTGTTGATGGTAATTTATGACAGTGAAACTGTAAGTCATCTGTAAAGAAGGTGTAGGAGTGTCTCACAGTACTGAATTACTAGACAAATGGAGATGCTAATTACCATAGGTGAATGTAAAATAATGTACGTGGGACAAAAATCCTAACATTGCATGTATCATGAGTTGACTATTACTACCCAGAAACAAGATCTTGAGGTTTTAATTAATAGCTCTGGGAAACATGGACAAAGCAACACGTTCATTCAGTAGCAGACTTAAAAAAAAAAAAAAAAAGAAAGGAAATTGAATGGTAGGGACTCTGAGGAAAGTAATATAAAACAGAAGAGAAGCCTAACATTTTTCTGCCACCACCTGATGATAATGAATCCCTGAGGCATGTACATCTTGAACACCCTGTGTTCTTCTGGTCGCTCCATTTCAAAAATAAAATGATAGGACTGCAAAAGGCTCAGAGAAGGGTAACACGAACAATTGAAACCCTGGGATGGTTTCTGAGCCATGCAGGAACCACAGAGCAGACTAGAGATGGCTGAGGGGGTATACACAAGATGACTACTGAATCATGAGTGCCATTAAGAGGATAGAAGCAGAACTGCCTGTCCTCCCTTTTTCTGCAAGACCTAGGAGAAAAAACTCGCAAATAGTAAGTGCAAAGCAGACAATGAGAGGTTCATGTAACAGAATTAAAGTGTTGAATTCTCTGATACAGAACATTATGGGTGCTAAAAGTTCATGTGGTTTGAATGAGGTTTGGACAATTTTATGGAAGAGACTTAAATCCTACTTTGCTTGTCCCGTAGTTACTCTGTTGACTATTGTCAGCATCTACGGGATTAAACTGAACATTGGTCTGATCTGATATATTGGTTTCAACTAAACAATTATCGTTATCTTAGTATACAAATGTCCAGTTTTGGGCCTCACTTCAAGAAGGATGTTGAGGTGCTGGAATGGGTTCAGAGAAGGACAACAAAACTAGTGAAGGGTTTGGAGAACTTGGCTTATGAGGAGCGTCTGAGGGAATTGGGAATATTTAGTCTGGAGAAGAGGAGGCTCAGGGGAGACCTTATCGCTCTGTACAACTACCTGAAAGGAGGTTTTGGGGAGGTGGGAGTTGGTCTCTTCTCCCACGTTGTGAATGACAGGACGAGAAGAAATGGTCTTAAGTTGTGTCAAGGGAAATTTAGGTTGGATGTTACAAAAAATTTCTTTACAGAGAGGGTCAATAAGCATTGGAACAGGCTAGTCAGGGAGGGGGTGGAGTCCCCATTCCTGGAGGTGTTTAAAAGCCATGTGGATGTGGTGCTGAGGGACATGGTTTAGGGACCGTGGCAGTGCAGGGTGAATGGTTGGGCTTGATGATCTTAAAGGTCTCTTCTAACCACATGATTCTATGATTCTATGAAATTATTCTTCACCTCAAGTGAACAAGGATGCTATTTTTTGCTGCAAAACACTTATCTTGTTTGGAGAATACTTTATTTTGGTAACCAGCCAAAACCAGCGACCAGAAAAGTTGTCAAAACTGGAATGCAACTTGTAAGTGCCTGTTTGATAGATTAGACTGTGTCTAGAAGGGGCTGATGCTACCATTTGCATTTGAAACTGGGTGACCTGTTAGCAGGCTTGTGGTACACAGAAAAATCAGTAAAAGAACTACTGCCAGCTCTCCACACGGGTGGGCAGGCGAGACTGGGAGCAAATGCAAGCTGGTGCTCATGCTCTTCTCTTTCATTAAGCTGGGTACCCTTCCCACCTGGAGGGAACACCCCATGTTATGGGCAGGCCTCGAACAAATTCCGTTACTGGGGGTAAATGGCGTGTTTGACCAGAAGATGGAAACAGGTGATCAGAGTTTTAATGGGCAGAAATGACAAGCTCATGCCTTCACATTACTGCATAACTGGAATCAAAGAACCTTGTGAAAGAGGAAAAGCAGTGGAAGCAAGGATGTGGAGATGGAGTCCTCACGTATTGTTATTTAGCACTTGTAATTAAAAAAACAATAATGAAACCAGGAAAAGTTAATAAATAAGAATGTGAAGTCCTGATCTATAGAATAAACACTTCTGAAACTACTTACAGACAAGAAAAATACATTAAAGAATGTAAGAATGACAGGGAAACTTCAAATCAGTGAGCAGGTGCTGTAGTACTTCGCTTTGGACCGAAACACAGATACCAAGATGTATAACTGCATAATTACACCGAGAAATGTTTAGCTTCTCAAGAATTTGATATGACAACAGGAAGAAATACACAGCACACTTTACTGTGAAGGTAAATATTCTGGTTGTTAATTCTTTGCTTCAACAAGGTCATAATGAACTCACATAATTTATTCAGCTGCCCTGGCAGAACCGTAAAGGAACAGTAAGTCAAACCCCCAAATCAACCAAACTACCAGGCTGAGTCTTAATGCACAATATATCTCAATTACATGCTCACCAATGAAACTCAATTTAACTAGGTTATCCTGAGCTAAGCTCTGCCAAAAAGGGTAGTAAGAGTGAATTGACTTGCTTTTCGGTTCTCGTTGAGATGGTATAAAACCCACTGCTGAAACCATTTTCAATTTACCTCTGAGAACATTTTCGAGTAACTATTTTGGCTATGCACTGAAGCCAGAGTACACACAGAAGTGCTCCTTGTGTTTCATCTTCTCCAACACATCTGCCTGTGTTTATCTGGTCTTAGCAATGCCACCTGTCAGATACTTCCCATGCTAATATCAGTGATCGGCATTTTTGTTCTAGGCTATGACTGAAACTCTAGAAATTGTGAGAGTTACCTAACAATGTTAGAAAGACACTAGATTTTTAAAGGATTCATCTCCCAAACAAAAGTTGTACATAAATTATGGTTTTGCTCATACAGGCTCTTATACATGACCATTTTCTGAATGTGTACATTAGGTTTCATTCACACTTGAAGTAAACATATAAAACCATATTGTCTTGAATTGTATTTCTGAGTTCATCAAAAAAGTAAAATAATATAAACGATTTTGCAATAAACAAAACAGTAAATTAGATTTTGACTGGATATCATCAGGGACTGCTTTTTCCCTTAATGAGAACATCTCAAAGCCTACAATATCTGCTGGCCCCTGTTTTAACCGGGAGAGCTGACAGAAAATTCTCTGACAGGAGTCTCAGCTTTATAAGGTGATTTATTTCAGGACATGAGAATACAACTACATTGACCTCTCCAGTGACACATGGCCCATTTGTTCTCTCATCCTCTGTTTAGAGGAGAAATGAATATGTGGTTGTTTCTGAAAATCAAAATGCAGAACAAGTCACCAGGCAGAACTCAGCTACAAAGATGGATAAACCCTCGTAGGCTTAGGTCTATTTCTACATGACAGATCAGGTTCCAGTTGAATCTGCTGTTGAAGACAACAAAGAAGTTTTATATACACCTCGCAGATCTGTTGCAGTTTCCAAGGAGAGACTGGTTTTACAAATGGTACAAGTGATATTTACTATTTTATTCTGGCACTTTTTGTACAATTACATGTGTCTTTTGAATAAAAATTTAAGATCCCTGTCCTACAATCTATAAAAACACAGATGGTTGACCTCTTTGACATCACTGACTTACTTTGTTTGTGAAATGCTGCTCATTCACCCTTCGAATTCCCTCTCACTTTCCCCCAGTACCCTCCTAATTCCCAGCCATGGCTGTCAATGTACACGATATGTACCATGTTCCTTTCCATTAGCATCACTTTTTCAGCATTGCCAATTCCTGAAGTTATAAAAATGTGGCCAAAAAGAGGAGGTAAAAGTGAGCTATTTCAGGGCCTCTGTCTTTGGCTCCTTTTCTCATTTGTAAGATGTCTCTGGCTGAAATAGTGAATGCCATGAAGAGAAAAGCAGACTCCATGCTGATTCTAAGGCTCTCTGTGCCATGAATGACTTATTTAGCTTCGTAATAATGTTTTAACTACCTTCTTGATTCTTTAAGGTGTTTCTAAGGAATATTTGGATCTTAAATATCCCTTGGTGGGACACTGAGTTTGACCATGAAATTAGGTTTTGGAGCCATGTGAGAACAGCTGCCACCATCCGGACCCTTACTGTCCATTTTTAGTAAATATGCTGAATTTGTTTCTTGTTCAATTTCATACTTTATTTAGGTTGAAGGAGCTCTCTTTTCTTTGGATATTTCTGAATTTGCTTCTGAGAAACAATTACTTCAGAGGTCACAAAATTTCTTTCTTAAACTGTGCCCCCATTTTATATTTTACCAGTTAATGAGAACAATCTAAATAGTTTGATATGAGAAAGGACTTAAACCTTATTGTCATAAGGTAACCCCTGGCATTAATTCTGTTTCCAAGAGTCATTCACTTTCACTGACCATGAAACTGTGAGTGTGAAATGGCTGCAGAAGCAAAGGAGAAAGCACGGCAGTAGTTGCCTTCAAGCCCTTTTTTATAATGGCAGTCTCCTCCTCCTTCTTTAAGCGATTCCTTCCTACTTCTTCAAATGTAAACATTAGCAATAGGAGGGAACAGGGTGGAAAGTACTGCTCTCATCCTTGTTCCTTTCTACCTCCACGGGCTGAACCAGAAGACAGGATAGAAGATGGTAGGATTTAGATTCGTTATAATGAGGGGTCCCCTTTTGCCACCTGACAGGATTACATAAAAAAATTTCTTCCCGCTTCCCTGAGACACAATTCCTCCTTAAGATCCACCGAGGATGGGGGCAGGGGGGAAGAGCACCCAGCCAAAACTATGCTTAATGGATCAACTGCAGGATATAACCAGGAGTTATATAAATACGTAAGATAAAATAAAGTAACGTGTAAGAAGACAGCAAGCGTTAGCTCCTCTTTTAGCTGGAAGAATGTATGCATACACTTGGATTGTCTGGAAGATGTTCAAAGAGTTTCTCCGTTTTTAGAAATACACAAATGTTGCTTCCCATTATCCAGGAATGTTTCTTTTCTTGGGCCAATTTCTTCTGTGCATGAGATGAACATAGAAAAACCTCCAGGTAAGGTGTTTAAAGTAATGAGTGCACAGAACTCGAAACAATTTTTGAAATGGTTTAATATATTTTTCTAGTGTTTTAATCTACTTAAAGACTAGTTTGAGTAAGGAACACTTAAAACATTTGCTTGACACATCTTGCGAACGATACATCATAATGTAAAATGTTCTGTGGTATTTCAAGACGAACAAGTACAAAAGTGTTATACACTTATACATTTACTTTTTGTGTTTTTCTTCATAAAGAATAAAAGTGACTTGCAAAACCATATTTTCAGTGTAATTACATGAAATGTTTCTCCCGTGTGTTTTTTCTTGAAGGTAGATAGAACTAATCCAACCTTATTTGACTGGCTTTTCTTTAACCTAAAATTCAGCCCATGGTTTGTCCTCTACACCTCTCTTCCTCTTAGCTTTTATTTTCCTTTTATTCTGGTGTCTTCCCAGTTGAATCACTCCACTTTTCCCCCATTCTCAAATTCTATCTTTCTTGATTTCAGTATTCACCCCCAAAAGCCCCAAATTTTGCTTCCTCCATGCACCCACTCTTTTTTGTCCTGAGTCTTCCATGACAAAACAGCTTCCTTTTCCAGTAGTCATGCTATATTTCTTATCAGAAAGTACTATTTCTCAACAGCAGTTGAGTTCTCTGAGGAATTAAATTGCTTAATTGAGAAGTTCTCAATATGTACCAAATCAGTCATTAAATTTTTTTGTAGCTTATTTTCACTTTGGATTTTCTCTATTCAGCACTCAGATAAACCTGTTTTTCCTTCATCTTAGCAACTGTTTCTAAAAGACCAACGAAGTCTTCAGAATTTGTATCTATTTTCTTCCTTTCTTGACTTTTCATTAACACTTTCTTCTTCTCAATATTTTCTTCATCTGCCCCGATAAACCTGTTTTCCTCTGTTTCCCAGTTTTCCCTGTTCACATTCCCAACTTTTGAATCAGATAGTGGGTGATTCATTTGACCTACTTGAGATGTCTATAGCAGAGCAAGATGAATTATACCACAGAATTGCCTGTTTCTTTTTGTTGCCATTAACTACAAAGGGATACCGGATGACTAGTTCAGATACAAGTATCTACAAAGTTAGAGGAACTCTACTGCATTCTTTTGCCCAAATAAATCCATAAAGCAGAGAAAACTCAATGTATCAGACTCCCCTGTTTCAGTCTGAGCTGAATGTGGAGGTACTTAAAGAATTCATCCATTCTGCCAAGTGTAGAGCTGAACTGGTTGGGGGGCAGCGAACAGGATGAATTGGTTAGGAAGCAACGTCAGGCTGCTGCAAAGAAAGGCAAACATCTCACTGAGATGATAAAACATGAAAATGCCATGCCAAGATATGTAAGTAAACCTTCTGTTCTATCAACATGCTCCAAGTATTAGCAAGAGCAAGCTATCCAGCTTGGGCTACTTGGAAATATCAGCTATCAGGAGAAACTGAACAACCTGGGCTAATTTATCCTAAAGAAATGTCTGAAGGGGGATATGACATTAGCCTTCAAATGCATAAAAGATTGATGAAAAGAGGAGAGGCACAATCTGTTCCCCCTGTCCAAGGTGTACAGGAGAAGATACAAAGAGTCTCAGTTGCCACAAGAAACATGATTTAAAGCTCATTTTTTCTATATTTCTGTAACTGTCATCACAGTCAAAAATATCTTACTCTGTGTGTGCATGTAGATGTATATATTTTAAGAGCCTTTCACGTGAAAGCCAGCTGGTAAGTAGTAAGCTGAGGCTCAGGTTTCAGCTGGCTGGTGCCTAGGGAACAAGAAGAGCACTGTTTCTCTGATTCATAAAAGGGGTGTGTGCTTGTCACCATCCCTCTTATCCTTTTGTCTGTAGAGAAACTGGGCACAGCTTGGGGCTATCAGCTGAGAAAACAAGCCTTTAAATCATAAGCTTCAGGCAGTTAAATGAAAAGTAACAGTGTTTGGCTTTTCTAGAGCAGGGACTAGCACCTTATTATCGTTTTAGGCTTTTTTAAAAATTTCATTGGGAACTCAGATATAACTTGTATATCCGGTGTTTGAATGCCTTCTCATCCGTATATGGATTCCACATCATAGGGACACAAAAGTGCCACAGAAATATGAGGTAGAGGGACATTACAGAAATGAGAGTTTCAAAATGAGAAATGAACTTTTTGCCTTCTAACACATTCAACAATGTACAGACAGAACTAGCAGGGGAAACATACTGAGGTGGATCAAAAGTGACAGAAAGACAGCTGTGTGTATCTGGCACACATTTGCTGGAATAAAACAGCATCTGTATACAATAAGCCTCACAAATTTTGGTTTTGGAAAGGATTCACTTTTCCAAGTTTTATTGTTTATTTCTTAGTGCTGGCTTTAACAGGCGATGGCTGGCAAATCAGTGTATTTCTGAGCTGGCAGATGACTTTAAAGGACTAATCGTATTTTCAGCCTGGAAATAACTGGACTAGGTCTTTATTTCAAAAATACTATACAGTCTTTTTTTGCCTCACCCTCTTCAGCTTAATTCTGTGAAGCAGTAATAAACGAGGCTGACAATGTGGCACAACTCACCTTGAAATAAAGAGATGGACATTTACTGACCACAGCAGGAAAAATACTGCTCTTTAAAATAATGAACATAAAGGATTGTATCCCTTGGTAATGTCAACCAGCATAGCCCCAGTGATTTACTTCATCTGGTTATCCAGCGATATTCTCAGCATAGGATGGGAGGATTATAGTCTTTTATTGCACCTTACTGAAAGTGAAACATGAAGTTTTATTAAAACCAAAGACTAAAAAGTAATATTTTTGTGTAACTTCTCCATCATTATTTATTCTCCATCATTATTTATTCCTATCAGCACATCTTTAACTTGAGACAGGACTATACACGCAGGTATTTGGGAGCCCTTAATGGTGAAAAGAGTTAATTATTAAGAAGAATAATGAGAGATATCAGGCATCATTTGATTGCTTAAAAAATTATCTCTGACATACATACACTTTTGTTCAGAACATACATGAATGTACGTATGTAGACATGGATATTTTTTCCAGAACTTATGATCTTTTCTTGGCACCTCCTCCAACAGTAGTAAATAATTTCTACATGTAATCTTGCAACATGTTTACCATCACCTCGACAACAACGGAAACTTATTGTAGTTACCAACTTACATTTAAGGTGCAATCTTTGGTAAACAGTATATTTTGCAACTTAAACTGATTGTTGTCCTGTTGCCATCACAAATTTCAGTTTCTGAATAATGATAGGGATGTTAATAACCATCAAGAAAAGAAAACAAATTATTAATGGGTACTAAGAACTAAAAGAAGTTACAAAAAATGTCAAATAAAATTTTGCCTTAGCTGATAATGATAATTCAGTTTTTTCATTTAAAAACATCCTTTTTCTTTATGTACTTCTATGAAATTAGTAATGGATTTCCTGTCTGCTGGAATAAGGAAGCAATATTCTTTCTATCAATCAAATTGATTATGATGATATTTATGGCAGAAAAACACATTTTAATTAAATTTCCGCCATTCTGACTGCTGTATGAAGAAACTTGTACAGTAGGATTCTCTCTGATATGCTGCGTGAATGGCGAAGAGTCATTGGGAAAGTTTGAGAAGTTTGTTTCATGAAACAAACTGTTTCTGTTTAATGAAATGATAATGTTGGAGAGTCCATAAGGAACTAGATAGAATACTCACGGGGAATCAGGACCAGACTGCTCTTTCAGTAAAGTGACTATTTCATATACAAAGGGAACACCTACTGCTGGAATACCTGTAAGAACATTTCACCAGCTGATCACACAGCCTTGCTGACTATAGATAGAAAAATACGGTGTGAGAATGGTTTCTTTCTTTGCTCCTATTTTTTTTTTAAAAAAAAACCTGATCGCCGCTGTCATGTTTTCAATGCCATTCCTGTTGGTGTGGTAAGTTCTGCCTTGCTCTAGAAAAATGCACTGTAAAATAATATTTAGGTGGAGGAACACGAGTATTCAAAATCTACAAGAGTTAAGCTTTGGTAAAGAAGTTGCTTTTTCAAACAAATTTTTTAACTAAAAAATGTCATGTCAACTAGAAAATGTCACACAAGACGAGTATGCAAGTAATCGGGGAAAATGCTTTGCACTGTACTGTTAGATTATTTGCAATGGGAGCTGATCACAAGACAAAGAAGAATAGACTGGTGGATGAGGTTAATTTTGCCCAGATGATTTTGATATAAGTTGTAAAAAGATGAGCTGTTCCATAGGAAAAATATTTTGTGCTGAACAATTCTGGCTGAGACAGAGGAACAAAAACAATAATAGTGCCATGGTGCCCCCTCACCTTCCCCTGCTGTAATGATTCACAGCAGAGCTAGGAGTTGCTTAGGTAAAAAGATTACTGATGGGACAGTGACCTAAATTCCAGATTTACTTTTTATCTTTTTTTTTTAATTATGTACTATCTTACACCTGTGTTCTATATTATATTACATTTCCATGTAAATAACAAGGAAAACTTTGAAAAGAATACCACTCTTGTATGTGTCTGTTCTGTTGTCAAAATACGTGTTCAACAGCTTCTCAGCAGCATGTTAACAACCCATCTGACATCAAAACCGTGTTTGCTCTCGTGTTGAACCTTTGTCTTGAATCCTCACTTTTAACGAAGGGCACGGCAAGAGGATAGAAGAGTGGCTGGTTGTGGAGGTTAGTAGGTGGGAGAAACAACAGTCCTATAACTCACCTTCAGTCAATTTAACTGCAAGACAAACTCAGGATGATGAGAACAGTGCCAACCGTGTATGTGCGCTGACATGCTGCAGAGTGTGTTTCGTGATTCATCAGCTGCACTGTGATTGATTGGCCCAGCATCCTGGCAGAGCCCAGAAATTTTTTACTTGTTTCCATATGTGTTTTGCGATTCTTTGGGCAATTTCTGATTGACTGGCATCTGGGCTGAGCCTAGATTTATATTTTTCCCCATGCCCTCTAATATTCATTTGATGATTTGTCGTATGTACAAATTGATTGGCACATTGGCAGAGTCCAAAGTTCCTTTACATCACAAAATCTTGGTTTATAATTTGTCAGGTAAATTAACTG
>NW_010433440.1:2305-4407 GCF_000710305.1 Buceros rhinoceros silvestris | reverse complement strand
CAGGTAAATTAACTGTGTCCTGCTGACATTTGTAGATAAATTCTGCTAGTGTAAACTGGAGGGACGAATAAGCCTTTCTACTTACAGCTAGTTAGGACAGTGATGGAGGATGGGATCACATTGTTTGGCCAGAGAGAATGGTTCCTTTTGCTTGAACGTATAGTCAGTCATTGTGCTTTTTAAACAGCTGAAAAAAATGTATACTGAGGACACTGTGCGTTAGAAAACGCAAGGCGAGGGCATTCCTTTAACACATTAATTCTTGTCAATATCAGTCTCGTAACTATGCTGAATAGGACATCCAAGCACGACTAAAGAACAGAAAGGTCTTATCTATGTCTGTAAAGAGAGTAGATTTTTAACGACACTTTAAACTGTGTCACTTGCCTTGCATCACCAAATCATACCACTGTTCTTTAATTGGCTTTTAACCACACACACATGACTTGAAAGTCAAAGGAGACATTTTAAAAGCTGGCAACAACTTTAGCGCTGACACTCAAAAATGGGAGTAACAAATCAGACTCTCTTTTCAATATTTGTAGATAATTATTCTTAGGTCATCCCTTTTACCCCCTCTCGGATGAATAACATTTGTCCGGGGTGATGGATTCACAATTTGTAATTCAAAAAATGATTTATTTAGCATTACATGTCATTGTGTAAGAATTGACTCCGTGACAAAAGTTTCTGGGAAGTTGATCTTTTCTTTTGTCTAGGAAGATGGATGCACTTTTTAAAGTCAGGTTTCCTCCCACAGTTAATGAAACACAGAGACTGTCACCTAAAATCTGTACTTCATGAACCAGGAACAATTATATCCCAGACTTTTCTACATGGTTTGTGCAGATTTCTCCAAACTCTGCCCCCACTGGTATATTTCCACATGTGCAGAAAATATTTTATAGCCTGTCTGGAGTCGATGCAGAACCTTTTTTTTCACGAAAAACGGAGCCCGAATTGTAGATGTAGCTCTTGTTATTCCAAGAGATAACTATGAGTTTTATGTTTTCGACTCTTCTGCCCCATAATTAGCCTATTTTTTATGTCTACTTTAGAACTAAGGAAGATATTAAGATCTAGTAGTCTAAGAGATTAGATCAAGCAAGGTCATTTAACAAAATTGCTGCTCCTGGAGTAATCTGTAGTAATATATGGAAAAGGAGAAAAGAAAAACATAAGGTATTTGAAACACAGAGGAATGGAAAAAAGAAACTTGACTTCCTTCTAAGTCACCTGAAAAATAAAGGTATCAAAACAAAAAATATGTGATGTTATGAGCTCAGAAAACATTCACAGCAATCAAAATCATGAAAGAATTGAAAAGGATGCCTTTTGCTGAAAGTCACAACCTAGGCAGTGTTAAGATCTTTGCCAGGAAGACGTTAAGGGCAACATTTTCTAACTAAGACAGCTTCTTAGATAAAGCCATATGGATCTCCTGGTTAAGGGAGAACCTTCAATATTCCTTCTTCTTTCCTCCCTTCTTCTTTCTGTGAGGATTTCCTTCTCTGGGTTTGCCTCCAGGCATGTCTGTCACTGGAAAGAGCTATCTCATTCTGGAGTTCAGATTGCAAAGAGCTCAGCCAGCAAGTGTAGGCCTCCCCCCTCCCTCCTTCCCTCCTAGGCAGACATCCAACTGCCTCTACAGCAAATGGTTGTGTTTGAGCTCCTTGTGACTTCATGCAGCCAGGACATAACACATGTCATGACTTCTGCAGGTCCCTGATGTTATTGTGGGGTCCCCCTTTTACAGTTCTTCCTTCGTTCAAGAAAGGATTGGTATAGATACTAAGCCAAACCTTCTTCTCATAACTTTGTTTGCGTCAAAGAAGTCTACCCAGGTTTCTAAGAAAGATGATTAGAAAAATCACTGCTTCCTCCTTAACTGACAAACTCCTCTTTGGATTTGGGTTTACAATGACTAAACTTTTACTGACACCTCCACTCTAAGAAAGGTTCCTAAAATTTTAAATTGCACTGCACAAGAAATTTCATCGTTATTTACAGTTGTTTTTTAAAGCACTCTAGCTAAATGGGAACTCATTTGTAATCTTCCCCTGCCACCCCCCCCCCCCCCCCCCCCACGGGAACACTCTTGA
>NW_010433440.1:1090-2282 GCF_000710305.1 Buceros rhinoceros silvestris | reverse complement strand
CGCCGCAGGAAAGATCTCAAATAGTTTAAGACTCTATTTTCCCCGCTTCTTGGCTTATTTGAATACGGAGCAATAAATTTACAACGAATAATTAATATAATTCACATGAGAGTGAAGCTGATGAGGGAATGAAACTGGAGAAGTCAGTTGTGCATTTTTTATGTAATTTGGTTTCAGTTTAGTCCAAGCCATCATAATTTTTTTACCACATTAGGAACTAAACTCTGAGGTGTTATTTATGAGTCTTTAGAAACTGAACAAAAAAACCAGCCATTGTGTTGGGACCCTGGGACGTGCTCATGTTGCTTATGGACTGGTCTAAAAAGACAATGTGTAACATGTAATGTGCACTGACTTGCAGCTTGTGAAGTCACTTATGCACTTGCCAAGAGCAAAATACTCGTGTTTAAACACTTTAATTTGACTTGGAGTATTTTTCTGTCATCTTGTGCATTTTGTGGCCGTTTATGATTGTTCAAACCGTGGAACATTGTCCTCATAAAACCAGGAAAGATTTTGAGGCAAGGTTATCACAAAACCCAAAATAGATAAAATTGGGGTCAATGGAGTCAGTTTAAGGACACTCTTTGCTAATAGAAGCCTTGGCTAAATTTATTAGTAAGGCCTTCTGCAAATGCGACTGACAGATGTCAGCGCTGAAGTATCGTGTTATACACAATACATGCCTGATAAGGTTTATTGATTTTGTAATTTAATTTTGTATTTGTCTTGCCAGCTTTGGTTAAAAAGCACTAACAGTTTAGAAAACGTGCACACTTTTGTTAAACAGCACTCCCATCTCTTTTTAAACTTTTGCATTTTAACATAAAAGTAGACACTGTGGAAACATATATACCACAAAGATGGCTGTGTTTGTACGCAAAGCTGAAAACAACCCCAGCCCCCAAATTATTACGTTACTGGTCCTGTGTACTTTCTGTTCAAAAATGGGAAAATTACGTAGGATTATGTAAATGGAGGCAAATTAAAGCAATTTGGGTGTTTTAGTTATTTCTGGTGTCTCCTTGGAAGGACGCTGCTGTTATCCCACTCTTTGGAGAGATGGCAGTTATCCAGCATTTAATGAGAAGCAGAGGTGGCAATAGGGCCTTTCACCCTTCACTGTATAAAAGTGGCATCATGGGGACCTCCCACACTCAGTTTGGCAGTTACAGCTCGGGAGAAGAAGGAG
>NW_010433440.1:0-946 GCF_000710305.1 Buceros rhinoceros silvestris | reverse complement strand
CTCTTTCCCCAAGCACTCGCATTTCTGTACTGACTTCTACTCCTCTTGATCTCAAAGAACAGTAAAGTACCTGTGGTGTTACCACATGCAGAGAAGGAACAACCCACAGGTCGTTATCTGTTCCAGTGAAATCCAGACAAAATCCTTGGTTAATTTTCAGATTCTTGTAGGAATGTGGTTTTATTTGCAGTTCATTTATTCATTTATCATTCTAAAACAGTATTACCATATAACAAATAAATCTAGCCACTGCAATGTGAAATAAAATCAGGTTATTCTTCCGCAATGAGTCCTGACATTATGACTCGACAGTTACTGAAGAAGGGTTGAACAAAATTGTTTTTTGAGAGTCTCGACTCTCTAACATGCGGCAGGCTCTGCGTCGTACGACCACCCGTGATTGATAGCCTGAGCGCGAGTGCTGGTACCTGCTTGCGTATCCGCGGGCACGAGGAAAGCACAGGCCTGGCGTACTCCTCCCTCACAGACACCGTCAGGTGCGATTATGCTTTTGTGTGCCTACAACTGGCCATTTCCACCTCCAGAGCTTTCAGGCCGGATTTCTCCCGTTAAAAACCTTCCCAAATTATTATTGCATTATCACAAGAGCTCTGACTCCAGCTCCGCATCACACTGTGACTTCATTGCATGTGGTCTGTAATTTATGAATTAGATTTTTACGGGGAAAAACCAGCCCTACCTGCCTGCACAGAGAAAAGATATTTCTACACATCAAAAAAGTAGCATTTTCATAAGGGCATCTAGTAACATTATGGGAAATACTTCCCAGCCTGAATACAGAAGTGTGCTTCCAGTTACGTGTAATTAGTGGCAAAATCCAACAGGTGGCACAAAAGTATTTGAATTTTATATTGATTTAAATCATATGCCGTTAAATGATCAAATAAAATACAGTGGGGTTTTCTGTCTAGAAAAAAAAGGGGGA
>NW_010433439.1:0-668 GCF_000710305.1 Buceros rhinoceros silvestris | reverse complement strand
GCAGCCGTGGGCAGCCCTGTGGAAGGTGCCGCCGGTCGAGGTGCTCCTCGGCTTGGGGACAGAGCCCCGGGAGGAGGGCGGCGTGCTGGGGAGACCCAGGATGGGCAGCACAGGGATGGGCTACTGGAACCGCACCGTGCCTGCCCTGGGACAGGCCCAGCAGGCAGACGGGACGTGTGACACGGGGGGAGGTCCCTATCCTCCCTCCTCCTGGCTGAACCTCCTGGTGGCTCCAGGGACAGGGGGCAACGGCAGCACATTGCAATGGCAACAGCTCAGCAGTGGAACTTTGAGTGTGTTTCAGAACTTTCACATCAGAAAGGCACTGAGCCACGAAAAGCCCCATCTCCAAGGGTGGAGACTTGGGTGGACAACTGTCCTGGGCAACCTGGAGGAGCACAGGAGGATTAACCCCTTTCAGTATCTGGCTCAGCGGGAAGAGTCCTTCAGTATCGTGCTGTCATCTGTTTTGTGAACCGTTACCTCATCCCATTTCCTTATCCCGAGTGTTGTGCAGAAGCCTGGCAGAAAGGGAAACTCTTTCCAGTTCATATATTCTGTGCTGTTACGTGAGCTGTTTGTCTGTCTCAGGAGAACTAGCAGCAGCACAGTTGTACTTTGTCTTTTATTTAATCCCGTTCCTGAGGTTTTGTTTGAGCCCTGCCAGA
>NW_010433438.1:48428-57193 GCF_000710305.1 Buceros rhinoceros silvestris | reverse complement strand
GGCCCCAGCCCGGCGCAGCGGGGCCGGGAGACGCTCAACGCGGCGTGCTCGGGGCTGAGCTGGGCAGCGGGTTCCCCCCGCCACGGAGAGCAGCACCCGGAGCATCGTCCCTGCCTGCCGCTGCCAGCGCGGTGAGGTGGCAGCTCCAACGCCCACCTGGGCGTAACACCGTTATGTCGATAGGGAGGGTCACGAATAACTCACATTCCGCGGAAAGTTTGGGCGATCTGATGCCACCCGCCCGCCAGGCTGGTACGTGGTCCTTTTCCTCGGCTTCCCCGGTTTTCCTCGGTGAAAGCTTGATCGCCGCGCTTGGAAATCTGGCTTTGTCTACAGGCATTTAATCACAAATGAAGCAAACCATCCTGCTTTCCCATGTATCCCCAAGGGAATAATGGCTTTAAGACCTGCGACCTGCAAGGATTAGCAAGGATCTTCTACACTTCAAAGGTTAAACTTCATAAACTAGAATTCAAATGCAAAGTTTTAATGCCAGAATGCTGAATATCCTCATCTGAGAGGATGGCTACTTCTAACAACCACAATAAACCTGTCGATTTAGGGCTTTATTCCTTTGCCACAGTTAAATCTGCCTTTTAGAACGGTAACATGGAGTAGAAATTCAAACAACGTTGAGTCATTGTAGCCTACAAGGCAACTTTTCAAGCTGTAAGAATAGCCCCTCTCACCTTAAAGCTGTAATTTAAAAAAAGAAAAAAAAAATCAATGCCATGGAAACAATCCTAAAATTGCTTTAAAGGATTTGACGCTTTAATGTAATACTAGCTGCACATGAGATCTTTTATGGTTTCTACATTCAGACCCGAGACCCTGCTACAAACCTGAAGAGAGACATAACTCATAGTCAGACCCTAAAATAAGGTTCTCAGTCCATCATCCACCTCAGGTTTACTGTTCTGCTAAGAGGGTAAAGATGTGGATGATTTTGGTGACTGAAGCTAGAACTACCTTACCAATTCCTGGCCCTGAAGGAAAGCTTATCCTGACACCTGCAGGTTTGGGAGTTCTTCTGGGATGTTTTGGCACAAGATAAATAGAAGAGCTTTGTTCCCAGAACTGTCAACTAAGACTTTCTTCTCTATCAATAACAGCCCTTTTGATTAACAAAAATAAAACCACCAACCAACCAAAACCCAACACAACTTTGCAGAGTTATTTTCCAAAAGGGAAGGCACATGGCCTCAGACTATCAGGAACAGAAATATTTGTGCTAACAGGAAAAATTACCTGCTGCTTATTTTAAAACAGCCTTGGATAGAGAAGACCCCTTCCCACTTCAGCATGCAGTGCTCTCACTGAAGTCAGTGTTGTTGTGTTACACAGAAGCAGCAATATTTATTTTAATTATAAACCACTGGTTGGAAAAAGCTCAATTTAAAGAACTTTGGCACATGGCTACTACATTTGATCTTACTGCAAAAAAAAAAAAGAAAAAACCAACTTAGTATCTTTAAAAAACCAAAGAGAATCCAAGAGTTTGAAGCAGCTCCTTGCTAAAGGACAAGGAGAGTATTTTTGCCGCTCTTCTCCCAAGAAAGGAGAAGAATTAAGCCCCCAAGGGATAGGAGAGAGAAAACTTCAACTCACGGTGACTCTATGTTGCTGTGTAGAGTTACAGGACACTGTGTGGCCCCAAGGAGAACAGCAGGATAAAATAAACATGTCCAAAAATCTGCAGGGGAAGAAAAAAATATTATCCTGTGTAGGAAACAGCATCGGTGCTAAAAATCAAGATTACATCAACCACTAGCCCTATCCATGAGGATTACCTCCAGAAACTTGCCCAGCTATCTGTTGCTCATGCTTTTCTTTACAGAAAGGGTAGAACTAAACAGTGCAGACTGTGAAGCTGACCATCAGCCATCACCTGGGAAGGTCCCCACCCCAGCCGCACAACATTCCTCTACAGAGGAGAAAGTTTTCTGCTGCTGGCCTCCTGGGGAGGAGGTGCAGGTGGGCAGAACTCCTGGTACCAATCAGCATTGGCCTCTCAGGGGTGGAGGCACACCTTACAAAAAACCAATCCCCCTCCATCGAACTGGTTTGCAACTGTTTGTAAATCCCACAGAACTCCTTCCACTGTGCCACTCTTAGCAGCAGAAACTATTTTCCCTTAATTTCTTTTATGCAGAGGAAGTTATTTCAATTTTGTTCAGTCATCCTACAATCACTTCCGGCCTGATGATCAAGCAGAACCCAAAGAATTAGCATCACTCACATGCTCTGAGAAACAACCACTCACATGCTTTGCATGAGCCTTGGTCAACTCTATCCACTTTCCAAAGAGCCTAATGCTACCTGTGTCACCAAGAGCAGAGCGTTACCTATAACAGATACCTTTATACCTCCCCTAAAGTGACATGGGAGAAAGCAGCCCATTATAGATAACAAAAACAAGGACCAAAAAGTCCACTGAAGATGGACACCAACAGGATACAGCTGTAGGAGACCAGAAAAAGTCATGCTTTGTGGCACACATCTGGAGAACAGCCTCCCTCCCGCCCCACAACCAGCATTTCATCTGAGCATCGTACCATTGCGAGGCTGAACAAAATTGACACAACAAAAATCAAAATGCTAGTATGCTATAGACATGGAAAGGCTTGTCCAGACCCCACTCTCAAATCAGGGTTTCAACAATGCTTGGCTCAACCTCCACTCCAGCGTTTGGGTTTTTTTTTCCCCTTCATTTTTTCCATTTTCATTACATTTGTACAAAAAAAAGCATAGAACATTGTTACTAAATAAAGAAGAAGAACTACTAAAGGATATTTGTCAGTATTGGGAAGAGAAAAATCAGTTTGCATATCTAATAGGAAAATTCTATTTTTGCCCAATACTGTGGAGTTCTACCAACAGCACACACGCGTTTTTCGAGTGCTAGCCAAAATAATTACTTCTCTCCTTCTGTGGGGAAAAAAATCCACTAAATCATGAATATTCAATGGATTGATTAATGACATAGTAATCCTTTAGCTAAAATCTCTGCTCCCTCAAATACAGCAAACACTATCTGCCACTTACAAGAAGAATTAAAAATACAAAAATAACTTTGTTTCCAGAAGTTCTTTCATTCTGATCGCATTAGAGGTATACAATACCATGACACATCCAGGGCAGACTCTTGTCACGTTCTGGAGATGTCAACCAGGTAGGAGAAAAAAAAAAAATAGGAAAAAAAAGGTTTCTTGCCCCTTACTGGAGCCACTGTCAAGTGTTGTGGGTTCTCCAGGGCGCACGGCAAAGGTGCCATCTCCTCAGCTCCAGCATAAGAAATCAGATGTTTGAGTCTTCTTTGATAAATTTTCTTGAACTGCCTTTCTGTAACTTTGAAGCCCAGTATGAAAACCATGCTCTGCAAGAAAACAAACACACACACATCCCCCCACGGGTTCAATCCAAAGCCACGTGCTGTTTCCTCAAACTCTCGAAGCTCTAGCTGGAGCAGTGTTAGTGCAATTGGGTTTCTTCTTTGTTTTCAGCCTTCAGGTGCTGCTCAGAGGTTGCTAGTCGTCCCTTTTTCACTCTGGCTCTTTGTTTTTTCAGCTTTAATTTTCTTTGCTGCCCAGAACTGCTCCTGAGAAAGTCCTCCCCTATCAGGTCAGGTGAGTTTAAGCCTCCATATTGCCCGTGAACTCTTTGGTTTTCACACCGGTGTTTTCCCCCTGCAGGAATCTGCTCCATGAAGCTCTAGGAGATTCCGCAGGAGACGTGGAGCATGCCCTCACTCGCTGGAGCAGCTCAGGACAGGCAGCTGCCACACGACCTGTGAAGCCTGGCTACACACACTGAGCTGCAGTCCCATGCTGCTCTAGGACACACAGTGGTGCTGGCATCGCATCCTTAAATCTCTCCGTGCTCTCAGTTTATTTGCCATGTGAGGCCCCATCTTGTGAGATGAAGAAGCGCTTACCAAAAAAAAAGTATTTTTTTTTTTTCTCCAGAAGTTAATATTAACAAGTTGATGGCACATTGTCTGCTCTCTCTGGATTCATTTTTGATGGTAATTTAGGCAAGTACTTAACATCAAGGAGTGAGCCCTTCATCTCCAGCCTTAAAACCTTCATCCACTATGGGAACAGCTAATGCACAAAAGTAACTTTCTTCAGTTTTATCTTCAAAGTTGGGGAACATATTTAGTTCTGCATTACAATAACTCTATTCATATTTCATGCGTTTAAGTTCAGACTGTGAGCATGGACAGCTCATCACTGACACATCAGGGAAATGCTGTGAAAAAACAAGCAACTCATTGTACTTCAGCTTATGAGATTGCTTTGTGGTTCCCTCAAGGATATTAAAAGCTATCTCTGCAATGGTTATCAATAAGGATCTTTCAGGATCAGCGTTTCTAAAGCTTCTAGAATGGCCTTAACTCCCATTTCTGAACTCAGTCAGAAGGACTCAGTAAGAAAAATCATAGGTTAAAGCTTAACCTCTCTTCAGTGTTTCTGCTTTGAACTTTGAACTTCAGTATTCAGATTCTGATGACCAGAACCTAATTCTGAGATCATTTTCTTATTCAAGGTGAAAAGTTTCAGCTTCTTTCTTGAAAAATAGAGAGGGAAGGGGAAAAGTAAATTCATTGAAATTTTGACAAATGGTTGAAAAGTTTAAAAAAGTTGTTTTAAATACTGACTTTGTGTGACTAGAAAAAATTTCCCCCTTACTTCTTTTATTATAGAAGATAGCTATGTGGCCCAGATTATTTCATCACCTAATCATCTCAGTCCTTCAGCACATGTCAGTTGAGGCAGGGGGTACTGTTGTTTCTTCACATTACTTCATGTGCAAACAGAAAGATACTTAAAGACCTTTGAAAACGTGGACTTTAAATTCCCAAGGAAGTCAAGAGGTGACAAAAATGACCCAGCCAAGATCAAACCAAGAGTCTTTAGTACAAAAGCTCAGTTTGCCTTCAGCTTCTCAAGTTCAAGGCTAACACACTTGGCTAACGGCCCCTTTGAGCAGCACTGCAGTATGTCCATGCCCGTGGAGGGCAGGGAAACCCGGAGAGATCCCTAGAGCCAGCTGGCAATACTATCCTTGTCGCTATGAACATCAGGGCTGCCGTTCACGTGGTGGTCACAAGTGCAGACCTGATAGTGCAATGAAGATGTAGACAAGAAGTCAGTTTGCTTGGATATAAGAAAACCTTTCACGGTTTAGTTGCTTCCCGTAGCAATTTGGCCTCTCTTACAGCAGAAGAGATCCTAGAAACAGAGTAGCCCCTCTCTGCTGTTCATTAAGCCTAGCTTAAGACTTTCTGGATGCTACAGTCACGCTCCAGAATAACTTACTATGCCTTATATCAAGTATTCAAGCTTTGGGTCAAGACTCAAAGTCTTCTGAACCCATGGACTTCTGTGGGTTTTTCCCCAGCACCCCGTTCCCCCCAGCGAGCACAGTGCAGGGACAGAACAGTGAGCTGGAGTCACAGAGACTGCTCTGAAGATTCATATTCAAGTTTTGGCCTTGGTGCAGCCACAGGTATCCAGGGAAAAATGATGCCTGGTTTTTTTCCTTATCTAAAAGAGCTCTCCACATATTGATGACAAAAATACAAAAAGCATCATCTTAAATAAAACCAACAAAATTTACTGAGCATTTCACAAGCCAGCGAGCATGAATACTTGCTGCTTTGTATCTTTTCATGTAACTGTTTTTTTAGATAATTAAGATATCTCTTGCATTGGATTTGTGCATAAAGGATGTTACAGTCATGCTAGGGCAGCTTTTATCCTGCTGTGGTTATAAATGACCATCTGGAAGCAATACATTATTTTAATCTTAAAAATTTAAACGTCCCAATAAAGTGGTACCACAGATTTCAACAACTGTTTAATGAATGCGCACAGCATCATACTAATTAAATATCATTGATAGATACAAATAAAATTCTTGTTACAGAACTTAGAAGATGCTTCTCGTAAAAATTTCAAGAGGTCTGTAAATCAGCAAAGAATACTTCAAAGCAGTTCTTATCTGTTAGAAAATCAAGTAAGTCAAGTAACAGCCACATATATGTTTACACTTTGAATTAAACCACTGAATTTCCCTGTCGGGCAGCCTACTGTTTTATTTCGGGAATCTGCGTATCAACTGTTTTGCCAGTTCCCAAAACAGACCAAGTGCACTTCTCAGCAACACCTCACAGATAAATACAAGGTGCTGCATATCCTCGTGGAGTTCAGTGAAAGGTAGAGTGGGAGAACACAAAACAAAACCACCAACCAAACCTGGGTTTTATTCCAGATTTGTAGTTGATTCACTGAGCGTCCCTGGGCAGAGCGCCCAGAGCTGAGTTTTCAAGGTAGTCGTGGATCAAATATTCAGACAGCTGAGGGCTATGGTTTCTGAAGAGCTCCACTCCGGATGTAAATCCCAGTGTGCTGAGCTGCTCTGAACAGCTGATGCCTGCATGGAAAGGGAGATCTTTGGTAGATCTGTCCTTTTGCACAAATACTGCACAAACTCACATTTCTGCTGCTACCTTCATATTTTTAAGCAGCCCTAAGGAACACACAGAAATTCTCAGCTCAGCAATGGTGCCGAAACATTCCCTATCACTGTCTGTGGGTGGCAAGAGCTTGGGAGGTGGGTCCACAAAACTGCAAACCCCTGCATGCAGGCTCCTGAAAGCAGCTCTTTTCAGATAGGAGTCTCCGTTTTATTGCAAATACTCTCAGCTAGGAAGTCATTCAGGGCAAACCCCTGCCCCCTACTCTTTTTTAATGTCTAGGTGAAGCTGCTCTAGGAGATCTGGGACAATGCAAACCAGAGTTTTGGCTGTATTATTGTACATTCTTGCCAGGCTGAGCAATGCAAGGACATGGGAGGAGGACAACCAGCTACAGTTCTCTGCTCACGCCAAGCACTGGATGGCAGAGCTGCAAAGGAAAGCAGATCCCAAGGCTGAGTGAAACCTGCAACTTGTTCCATCAAATGAAAACTAGTGCCCAAAATAGGCTGTGATTTTCTCCTCAATTATAAAAGCAGGATTCAGGCAATCTTCCCTGTCACCAAGCACAGCCTCCCCAAGTCCTGGTGCAGCACCATTCCAGCCACCTCCAGATGCAGACAACTCTGCAGATAGCTCCAGCCTGATAAAATGGTTGCGAATCTCAATACCTCACAAGTACAAACTGCCTGTTTTCGTATGGTCTATGTAGCTATCGAGTTACTCTGAAGGGATTGTTTTAGCTTTGAAGATTGCTGCTTTCATTTCAGAAGAATGGCCAGAAAGATTTTCTGTATTCTTTCCAACAACAGCATTTGTTGTGGGTGAAGGATATGACAACTTTAAGGAAGCAGAGAGAGTAAGAGTTATGTGCTATACCGTGCCTCTGAAATGCATCCCCTGAAGGAACATACATCCACACGTAGGGCTGAATATCTTTCAGAGAAGAGTATTTTTTTAAGGCAAAAAAAGCTGTCCTGAGCCCATCCAATTCTCTCTCCTTCGGTCTGTCTTACCATGGCACCAGAGTATTTCCCCTGTTCTCCCTACAGAAAGGGAAATAAAGTGTTAAGAGATGGAGGAATTCACTCAACTCACATCTACAGTTTGCAACGGTGCAAAGCAACACGGGTATCCTCAGCCCTGACGTCACCCCAGAAGTGCTCTGCCGTTCCCTTGCCCTGTGTAAGCCACCAGCTGAAGGACTGGCAGCGCAGCAATGAACACACTGTGAAGGTCCTGCTTCCACATTGCCTCAAAAATCAAATCAAATGAAAAAAATCAGTGAAGGCGAGTCAAGTGGCTGTCAGTCATTCAGTGCTACCAAGTGCGTTCTTCAGGTTTGCCAGTCACTTTGGCTCGAGGAAGAGTTATGCCACACTTGCTGTTCATTACATTAAGGCCTATATGCCTATATTAAATAGTTCTGCAGCACTTGCTGGCTCCTCACTGTACACCCTGCAGTCATCGCTCCTCACTAGCAATGCTGCACTTCAAAGACCAGTGGAACATCAGAGACACTGCAGTGCTTTGTTTTCTTCTCCCCTTAACTATTTTTTAGCATTTTCAAACACAATGCACTCATGAAAGCTTGTGAAATTCCTCATAAAGTTTCCTGTGCCACAGGATTATAGATTACCTCTGGAACCGTGGATAAACAGCTAATCCTAGATCTGTCACCAGAAAGCACTAATATATTTCAAAAAGCTATTAGCCCTTAAACCAAAAGCAACACAGAATTTGATTTGGGGCAACAGGCTATAAAACACTGAAATTGTTTGGCAACTCTGCGTTGAAAGCAGGTGGAAAAAGCTGTAAGAGACCTGCCATTTATTTTCGTCTGCTCTTTAAGACATATTTTCCATAATTTCCAAAATGGGTGCATGAAAACTAACATTAAGTAAGGATCCTTGAAAAAACTGTTGAACAATTGATTTACCACACATTTTCAGGAAGCAGAACACCATTTGTTATGTTATTCAAAAAAGAAGGGAAAAGCAGTAAATACTACATATAAAAAATAATAAACTATAAATAGCCTTTACATGGTTTTTTTTATGGCATCATATCTTTAAGGAGGAGCTTTAGAGCCATCAGTACTGATGATAACTTTCAGATGAGCAATATCCATTTTGCAGACGGAAACACTAAAGTGCAGCTATTAATCCTAAAGGCCCTGGGTTTTTTTGAAGGGCTTTGTGATGGGAATGGGCGGGTTGATGTGGAATGGTGGGATAACGGTAGGATAGCCCAAACCGGGACATCTGTAAACCAAAGCCTGAAT
>NW_010433438.1:39458-48313 GCF_000710305.1 Buceros rhinoceros silvestris | reverse complement strand
CTTTCCCTGCTCTTTATAAGTACCTGGTCTCCTCCTTTCCTCTTGCCAGTGGATACAGGTCATGAAACAGAGGAAGAAGGTGAATTTTCTGGGGAACAAGACAAGAATAGACCAGGCAGATGGAAAAATGCTTCAGGTGAGTAGTGCAGTAGCTACCTTCTCACAGAGTAGGGATACTTTGGTCAAGTATTTTGTGTGAGGTGATCTTGAAGTTCCTCAAAGAAATGGAAAACGAGAGCAGGACATAAGGTGAGTTTCTAGCTTGTGGCAGTGTAAGCGGTGTGGAGCTGCCTCATTCCATGGTGCTGGCACTAGCTGTATAAAAATTTCAGACAGAAAGTACTTGAGACACAGAGGAGACAGTTACAGAAAGAATGAGAGAAATGTTATTATGGTCCACAGAGGTCATAGCGGCTAAGCAGGAGCAAGATCCACAGGCCTGAGAGGCTGAACGCATCCCGGCAGCAGCTGTGCAAACTGCTTTGCTCACGCTGGGAAACATCCTCCCATTTCCAAAATTCATATCAAAAAGCCACAAGTTTTGGCTATTCAGAAACGCTGCTCAACACCCCAGGGCAAATTCACACCAGGTAAGACAGGACAGCTAATACAGGATGTGCATTTTTCCTCTTCCAATGTTCTGGTGGAAGGCAGGATTCTTTGATGTAATTTTGGCCATCTCCAACACTGTAATGCCTCTTCTGCACCAGCTGGCCATGGAGAAAGGCACGTGCACAGAGGAAACAGGCCTTGGGGAGCGAGATACACATGGTGTAGCTCCAAGCAAACATCTCTGGCTGCCCACCCCCGTTCTGAGGGCAACCTGGTGCAAGAAGCTGGCTTTTAGACTGAACATTTGAAATCTCAAACAGAAAAATTCCATGGATGGATTTTTTTTTGCCTGGACAAAACTGCTTAGCTACTACTGTTTAGCTACTAAACTGCCTGCAGTGGTTCCCTAGAGATGAAGGAGCAATCATGGACAGGATCACAAGAAGCTGTTCAATAGGTTATATTTAATAGGCTAAGAAGTGTGCAGAGTACACCAGCTATCGCTCCTCAGGATTAACAGAGAGAGCTGCCACATACAAATTATTTTGCAGCCCGGCTTGAGTACCTCTTGAGATAATTGAAATTAAGGACTTCAGGTCTTAAGCTTACCAGTTACAGGTACCAGTTGGAAGGCCTGGTCTCCAGAGCCCTGTGGGCACGGAATGACCTTTGGAGTCGGACAATCCACACATGGCAAGATTCCTTTATTGAGAATCTTGATGCTGAAGCACATGGATAGTCCCATGGAAATTGATGCTGCCACTCCTGTAGACAGAATATACTACAGTAACAAGTGCTGGGGGAACTGGGATCCCAGTTATTGGGTTTTGGAATAAAGCTTTTGATGGGGGCAAACAGAGGAGGAAAGTTACTCAGACTGAGCAATTCAGAGGAAAAGAAAACACTATTTACTGGATTTAAAATTCCATTTGTGAATTGCTTGCAAAGATAGATTTTATTTCTTCGGTGTGGATAGTCTCAGTAGTGCAATAGGGAGCTGAAGGCTTATATAGCAGCCTCTTAATCATTCCTGCACAAATGGCCAGGGTAATACCTACATATAAGTCAAACCCATTCAAGCCCCGTTTTTAAAATTTCACTGCACTACCTGACTGAACTGAATCACAAAAGTAATCAGTATGTGCAAGTCTGTGCTTGTCTTTGCTGTTTATCTAGTTCCATTCTGGCTTATGAGATCATTTGTGATGAACAGCTACAAGGTTCACAATGTTAATTTGGACTACAATCCAGTCAGGGAACAAAATCGATTTTGACAGACTACATTTAGTGAGCCAAGAAAGGGTTAATTTTAACTAAGTTAATTTTCATAAACAGTTATTCAAATGCTCTGAACTCACAAAACTTGATAAATCTACTTATAAAAGTGACAGTTCTCTATTTGTACTAACTAATCATATTCAAGTGATTCATGGCTATAATTCATCAATTATCCACAAACCCTCGACAATTAGACTTCATGTTAAAAAACATTTGTAATGCAAAACAGCTTCCTGCAAAACTTCTGAATAAGCACATCAAGTGGGAGTATAGCAAGTCTATATACCTATATAGCACGGGTGCCCTACACAGAAACTCGTGCAGGGAGGTTAAAGTATTTCTGTGTGCGGTTGATTCTGCTGCTGGAAAAGAGCTTGCCTGCATCTCTCTTTTCTGATGCGGGGAGTCTGGGAAAGGATCTGTTTTTAAACTCTGCCTTGGGTGGAATAATGAATGGTCTTTCAGCTGCATTAGCAAGGAGGAAGGCTGGTAGGCAAAGCTTTCAGTGTTTCTTGTAGGTGTAGCTTTAATCACTGGAGACTACGCTGAGGAAAATAAGTCTGTTGATGTGTTATTTCTCTGGGAAAAAAGCTTTCCTGGCTCCTTTAAAGAGCTGCCAGTGCCTGGAACAATATTATATATATATTTATGTGTATATATAAGTATTCTGCTTAGAAAGAACATCTAGGTCATGTTTTCCATACTGATCTACCCTCCATCTGCATCATCAAGGGCACTTTCACAGAAGCAAGAGCTTTATTAGGGATCTCATCTGCTACTGCAGCTTATTCCCCTAACTGAAGTTTAACCCTCAGCAGACAGATCTTTTTCATTTCTCCAGCAAGTGAACAATGGGAGCAGTTTGCCCAGGGGAGGAGAGCTGAATTTCAAGGGAAGGCAAGAACACCTAAGCAAAGACAAGCAAACAAAAGGGTTCATAAGGTGTCATTAATAAATGACAAGTCAACCAAAGAGATATTTTCCCATATGCTTCCCATATGGCCCTTAAATGAAAACCTCACTGGGCTCTGCAATTGTTGGTATATAGCTGGGGATAAAGGCATGTTCATAGGGAATATCAGAGGCTTTGAAACGTAACATTGCTCACCTTCAGCGTAAGCCATGGCTATAAAACACAACACTTTAATGACATATTAGATCTAAGACACCTTGGCACACAGTGAGCTCCATCATCCTCCACCCAGTGTCTGGGATTTTTGTTATGGATGATTATTTGACATCTTTATTTATACCAGGTAGCACTTTAACTAGTAAGGCCTATTTATATCCCTGGAACAGATCACAAAGTAACTTTCAACATGTTACGGATAAGAATAGCAAAGATTGGTCTTGTTTAAGTATATTAAATGCAACATACCTCTAGTGTATCTCTATAGTTACAGTGGTTTATAACTGGCAGTTTTAGCTCTCTTCCAAATCCTGGATCCACAGAGCTCGTGCTACAGAGCGTGCCATACTTTTCAGCCAGCAAGAGGCTTGTGTTTCGCCACTGCAGCTTGACTCAGTACATCAAGGTCCAACGCTTGCCGCAGCAGCCTGCGGGTTCACAGCCTGACTCTGGTACCATGTGCTATCCTGTTACACACCAGTGTTTACAGCACATCTCAAAACTAGAGGCAAACAACAAGAAGTGGGGAAAAAAGCCTGTACACATGGAAAGTGTTTGAAGGGAAGCGATGAAGAATCCTTTAGGAGGCACAGGAGATGGATACTCCAGGATTTAAGATTAAACTGAAGCTGTTACTTCTGTTAAAGGGTAGAGCAATGTCCTCACCAAACACCACGATGACATTTGCATTCAAATGTTAAATACCCCACCCTGCAACTGAGGAATGCCCCAGGCCCATAGAGCTTACAAGCAAAACTTCCACCAAACTGGAAGAGGCTGACAGCAATCCCCACAATTTTACATGACCTGCCCGTGCTAAGCTGTGCTTTCAAACCTGTCAAAAAGTCAGATACGTATTGACAGTACGAAAAACTACATGCATTTTACAATGGCCTTAGTTTTGCTTATTTAAAATCTGAAAATAATAGGTCAAGGTCAATCCAGCTTTGCATGGACAACAAATAACACCAATTCATCAATACCATCAAATCCCTGCTATGCTGCAAAGGACAGCCCTGACCTAAACAGGAGGATGCAGGAGTGTCACAACACCATGTCACAGCTTTTCAGAGCGTACTGCAACTGATCCCAAGGGGAAAGGGAAGATCTTTAGCACCTCCTTGCCCCCTCCTCCTTGGGTAAATCCATACCTGTTAATGTCTAAGCACATCAGAAGCAGACTTTGGGTGTCATTATAAAGAGCTACGAGTGAGAGGCTGTGAATGGAACATCTTGGATATTTTCAGAGAAGCAAGCAAAGGGCGAGAGCTACACCTGAGGCTGTCAGCACTGCAATTAGCCCATATCCATGTCCTAGGAGGAACCTCACAGTTCAGCACAAGTTCCTTAAAGGGCAGCATTATTCAGACATCATCAAGCCCTTGTCTTTGATCTGCACGGTTCGCGGATGTACTCGTCTGGTGCATATATTAATTTGTCCAAGGTGGCTGACTATTTTCATTTTATTTTAATTTGATGCTTTGCCTGCCTAGTACTCTCTGTGGCTTATTTAAGGCCAGAGAATGCAGAAGTCCAAAACAGTGATGCCACTAAACACTCAACACTGAGGTGCTGTCCTCTGTACAGTGTCTTCGCTGAGCTGCCCTTGTAACCCCCAGCGAACCCCCCATCCTTCAGAGTAATTTAAACAGCTTCCATCTCCCACAGAGCACTTCACAGCGTGGGAAAGGACCTCCTCCTGGCTCATCAAGTTTAATTACCTATTAAAATGTCTCATATCGGCACTTTTATTAAAGGATCACGCCAACATTAACAAATCCAACAGACCAAAGTGGATCTCACTTCTTTCTTCCTAAACAACAGGCTAAGCTCTCCCGAGTGTCCTAGAGAAAGAGCGTCCAGACTCAGATCCCTGCCTCCAGACCCTCCTCCTCCACAAAAACCCTTCTCCAAGGTGCTTTATCCCCAAATCAAACCTGAGAGATTTTATGTGTCCCTGTAAACTATCTGCAACTGAGACAAGGCAGTTATTTGAGTAATCCCAAAGCATTTTCTGGGTGAGCTTTTCCTGTTTGTTTTTTAATTGCCAAGCCTTTTATTATATATAAATTAAACAAAATGTTACTCAGTGACAGGGTTAGAGAATTACTGGGAAAAGGAAAACAATAAATCTGTAAGAAAACAAGATACTTTGAGATAAATTAGGGTAAAAAACCGCTCAGATTGCACAAAGTGCTTTCCAGGAAACTTTAAGTTATTTTCTATTATTTATAGCCTCTAAAAACGTGTGGCATAGAAAGGTGCTTTCTGTTCTCCCCCCGCCTATGTTTACTGATGAGGCGAACTATTAAAATGTGTCTGCGAGGACAGTCGTTTTTACCTGGGTGTGGTGAAGCAGGAGAGCACAGCAGAGCCCCTTGCAGGGCAGGGACCTGGAGTGTTGAAGCTTTGTACACCAGCGTGAGGAACACACAAGCAGGAGGGTTGCGCGCTGTCCCCAGGGGCTGGGGACAAACAGCATCACTGTGGGACGTGGTGCAGGAGCATTGACAGAGCATGCAGTCAGCGCTGAGATACGGGATGCAGACAATAGCCTGGATTAGCTTGGCAGCCACCACGTATATGAATTTCTGCACTACTGTATCTGCATGCAATTAGAAAAGAAAGGCAAAAAAGCTCAGCGAAGCCAGCCCTATGTCAAAGCTACAGCAGGAACCTTTTTAGCCTGGTGGTAGCAGTGATGGCACCAAAACACGGGGCATGTTTGTTAAATTTATCATTACTCCCGAATCACCCATGTTTGCACTGCAGTTTCTCACAAATTCACATATCCTCATTTTTTGGTCTCAACACTGGGATTTTGCATCAATTCTTGAAGATTAGTGCAAATTACCTTTTTTCTGCTCAGTTCAGACAAAAATGAGGTGAACAAGGGAACTCCACGCAGCAGCGCCAGAAGCAGCTCAGCAGTGACCTAGTTCTTTGTGAGAAGGAAGCAGAAATGAAGGGGAAAAGGTCCCAAAGACCATGCTGCCAGGTGACAACTCACACCCCAACAGCCCATCTACCACCGAGTTTTAGCGAGAGCACTGCAGAAGGCTGTCGTTGTGCTGTAACGTGAAAGCAAACTTAGGCATGAAATAATTTGAGCTTATTCACAGCACTCCAAGTGCCGCACATTTTTCCTTTTTTTGAGTAAAACAAAACTGTGGAATTGATTTCTTTGAGCCAAACATCTCGTGTGACAAATACATATAAAGCTACATTTAAAATATCCGGTGGCTTCACTCTCTTCCAACTCAGCATAAGAATTCAAATGATCTGGGACACTCAAGCTAAGAGCTAAAGCAAAAGGAGAAGGTGTGCACTTATAAAGGCTTGAGAGGGTTGGTTATATTCCTATTCCTCCTCTCCTGAAGACTGTTATACTGTGACTAATACACTCCAGAAAATGCAGCATGAAGTTTACATTAGGGAGATGTTCAGGGTTTTTCCTGCAAATATGCTAACAGTAGCCACCATAAGAATTTTACCATTCTCTTTAGCTGTAGCCCTGCAAAAAATTAAATCATACAAGTTCCTTTTGTGACAGCTAAGTCTTCAATATCAAAGCAAGAGTCTTTCAGAATATAAAACAATGTTTAGACATCACAGCTTGATATAATATTTGGATTTTTTTCTTGTGATGGCATCTGCGTATTTACAAACTGGCAATGCACCACAGCTCCTAAGGGAGCAAAACTTATTTCCTCAGCTAATCTCCTTACTGAGAGAGCAGTGGAGATCTTAGCAAATACGTTGAGCTATAAAAGCTTTTATCTCTGAGACAAAGTACACCAGACTCCAACGTGCAACATTCATTAGACAGAGTTGAGGGAAGAGCAATCAGTCCTGCTGGCTCTGACAACAAGAGTATTCCAAGATGTTCAAGCCTGCATTCAAAGCCCCATCCAGCTGTACCTGAAACCTGTCCCAAAAGCTGTGGGATACAGAGATATCCAGACACAGCCTCCTGCTCACCAGAAACATTCTATACATGCAGATAACTTCCCCAGAGAACTACTGCTGTCATTTACAGAATGCTTTGATCAGAGCCCAGACATCAAACAAGCTCTGCTCAGCTTTAGTTTCCTACTCATCACCGGAATAACCTCCCAAAGAGGAAATTCCTTAACCCCAGCAGAGGCAAGCTCTGAGCAAAGCATGTAAATATAAATCAGGAAGAAAAATCAATGCTCAATACAGGCTAATTGACTCATGCAAGGCAATGTGTATCAGGCGACAGCAAATTTGAATTCCAGAAACTTCAGCTGCATCTCTGCATCCTCTGCTCAGGTCAAATTCTTATTAAAGTCAAGGGAAATTCAGACAAATAAGAGATTCGGCAACTGGCTTTTCATCTGACGTCCCAAACCGCACAGTTACTTCTCCAGAAGAGTTCCTCCAGATCTGACTGCTAGGCTATTTCAAGCAGGAAGCCCGTATTCCTGCGTTAGAAACCCCAAGCAGGAATTTATGTGAACATCAAGGAATCAGAGCATTGCAATGCTGGCTGTGATTAGCAGCCCTAGAGTGTTCCACAAACACCACCACCATTTCCTCTTCGATGTCTGCTGCTGATCTGTCCTATGAGATAACCCCTGGGGAGTTCATAAATTGAGCAGCCCTCAACTCAGGTTCATGCATGGAACAAGAGTCCCCAGAGACAAAATCCCACCTGAGGCTGGAAGCTGCTGCTGGCAAGACAACCCATCTCCTTCGCTCGGAGCTTAAGTCCCACCAAAAGGTCAACACTGTTGTGCTGTTGGGAGCTCTGTTAGAGGCAAGACATCCAGTAACACTGTAATGATCACCAGTCAAGTGCAGGGTGCTTCAACGGAGGACTCACAAAAAAAAAAGGAAAAAACCCAAGAATAGCATGGAAGAGCAAAAAGGAAAGTTGAGAACTGGAGTTCTGGACCCTTCTCAGTTCTTCTTGCCTGTGCCTCCTGGCCCTACAGCTGGCACCTTTCTCCAGGAAGATGGTCCTGTTAATTATGAATGGTCTCTGAGTACTTACCATTTCCCTAGTTCTGAGACACAGCTGTGTTCTGCTACTTCTGTTCTTCCTCCAGCTGGGACATTTCTCATTGGGACTCTCTAATCAGAATTCCTCATCAAGAGTCATCATCCCAGTACATGGTACACATCGACTCGAGGACACCTTCATGCAGATATGAGTACCACAGACATGTGCTTGTCTGCACTCTAACCTAAATCACAAGCTCCTCCTGGAGCCTTTCCTTCAGCCCAGCGAAGCACAACACCCTGCCAAAGATCTGGGCACCTGAGACCCCTTACCAAGTAGCACGCTCAGTTCACTAGTCCCAGTTCAGACTTGGCCAGTAGCCACCACAGAGACAAGTATGGACATCAGGACTTGGCATGTCCTCGGAGTCCTCTCTGCCCTAAGTAGCTCTGTCCTGAGCAAAAGGCCTCTGATTAACACTGCGTTGATCAAATACAGTCATAGAAAACAAGAAAGGCAAACAGTATTTATCAAATCCTTGTCACAATTTGTCACACAATTGTTAAATATTAGTTACTCTTACAACTCATACAACCAGTCTGTGTTTTTACTCTAATTTTTCCCAGTTTTCCCGTGTATTGATACACTTTAAACACATCAGTACGCAGAGCTGCTGCTTGCTGTTAAACAGATGCTGCTATTTATGTCTGTAGGAGAACTGACCTCTAGATGTGGGTGTGCTTTGTTTTTAAAGCATTTACTTTATTCTGAATGAAAGTCAGCAAATTAAAGCAAGGCATTTTTTGCCCCCATTTTCAGAGTATGATAGAACACAAAAACGTAAACCCAAATACGTTTAAATACCTTTTCCAAATCAAGTAAAAACCTATCCATCTTAATAGCAACCAAAACTGATAGCTCTCCCTA
>NW_010433438.1:39144-39349 GCF_000710305.1 Buceros rhinoceros silvestris | reverse complement strand
CCCTACACGCTCTGAACACAGCAGATGCTAAAGAGCTGTTTCATCTTCTTTAGAACACTTTAGGTAAAAAGTTGTGGCTTTCAAATACGTACAAAGAAGGTCAAAAAACTAAAATGCCTTGAAACAGTTTTGCTCAAGGGCCACTGGGATCTGAAGTGACCTCAATAAATTCTCACATTCCCCATCTTCATTACTATCAACCCCT
>NW_010433438.1:21014-39035 GCF_000710305.1 Buceros rhinoceros silvestris | reverse complement strand
TCTTTCCCTTTTGATGTTTTTAACTACACAGAAGGTGGGCGTTGCCTTCAGCATATCTAAAACTTTTAAGCATTTTTGATTTATTCACCTTGAAAGGTTAGTATACCTGAGGCTGCAGCTAATGACTGGAGATCTGTTGAAGTGTAGGTTTACCATAATCACTTTTTCAACCCCATTGTGAGTACAGCTTTACAGTTTCTCCTGGATGCTCAAGAAAAAAAAAAACAAAAACAAAAACACTGCAACCCCTTAAAATCTCAGACTACACAACTATTTTCTAAAGTTACTATCCTTAGAAAGTTTACTCTTGCTTTACAAAAGGCATATTGCATCTTTACATGGGTTCATTCCCATGGACAATGGCAGCTTCTGCACCAAAATCTCAAGAAGCTGATCCCTTTTGAAAGCAGCACTGTTCTGCTGTTACTAACCTCAGCGGTCTCGCTGAACACTAAAGCAGGCTTATAGCACAGAGCCTTCAAATTTGAGTTGTTCTTTTTACCTGCCTGTCATATCTATCTCCTAGTAGCATGCATGGCTTTCAGTATTTATCACTATCATCCCAAATAAGACTAGACCTTCTTCTACAAGCGCATACACAAACCCATTACTTTTAATTTTGTGACAGACATTCTTTGACGCAATTTACCTCTACCACAAAAAATAAATAAATTTTTGGGGAAAAAAAAAAATCAATGATTCATCCAAGTTCAATTCAGTCACTTCCCGCATTCATTCCTGCACTTGAAGTTCAAAACCACCGCCTCGACATTTTTGTGACAGCATGAAGAGAGGGTTTACGCCCAGTCTGATCATCCCTAATATTATGTTGTTGCTCACCTTCACTTGAGAGACAAAAAATACATTCTGCATAAGAAGTAAAACAAAGCAGTGCAGGATTTAACCCAAGTGTGGAATATAACACCACAAACACCACAGTTGGAGAACAGGACAAAGCCAGACCTACTGGAGTGCTCCTGCAGAGAGACGATGAGGGCCTCATGGAGTGAACACTGCAAGAACATTTCTGACCATCCCCAAGTAGGCCCTGGACAAGACCTTGAAGCACAACTCAGGAGGAGGTTGTCTTTGTTCTTAATCTTTTCCCTAGTGACATGCTGTCACTGGAGCCACTTCCCAGCGCTGAGAGCAGACAGACAGAAGGGTCACAGCCTTCTGTGCCCCCAGTGCTTGGCTCAGGGCCAGGATGAGCTAGAGGATGTGTACTTCCATCAGGAAAATGTACCAACCTGTTTTCCGTCTTAGAAACAACATGGTCATCCTCTCCAGCTCAGGAATCCAG
Organism: Buceros rhinoceros silvestris; assembly: GCF_000710305.1. Classification (NCBI taxonomy): domain Eukaryota; kingdom Metazoa; phylum Chordata; class Aves; order Bucerotiformes; family Bucerotidae; genus Buceros; species Buceros rhinoceros. Next base: position 37,732 of record NW_010433438.1, on the reverse strand, counting down.
TCCTCCCCTACTGACAGCTCTCTCCTGGATTTGTCTGCAGCTCTTCTGCAGTTTTAACCCTCACACGCACATCTTTGTTCACGTAACAAAGTCTGTGGTGTGTCATGACTGCTCTGGGACAGGGTCTGAATCCGTTGAGCACGACCTACCTTAGAAGCTGCCCACAGGCCAGCTCTGACTCCAGACATGCACATTAAAGAGTTACTGGCAACCAGAGATGCCTTCAGAGCAGTCAATGACAAGCAAGGCTGTTTTTCTCCTCGACAGAGTGGCAGACAGTGCTCAGGGTGTGAACACCACCTTTAATTACAAATTTATTAGCCTGTGCTAACTACAGCCAGAAGGTGTTGTTATTAGCACATACTTTTTTTTTTTCCATCACATCCTGGCCATCTGCTTCACTCAAGCCAAGGCAATACCAACCCCACGCTCTTGGACAAGTTATAATTCCTTCTTTTCAACATTAAAAGGGGAATTGTGTGAATACTGATGCACTTGACAGCTTACTCATTTAAGTCAACTTAAACATTTTTACTAGAGCCAGGTCTGAAAGCTGTTTGCTGAAAAAAAAAGTATCTGTTTTCCCTACCTCTGCTCCACAGAGCAGAAACACAGGCATTGTTGCTATCAGCTCCTAGAGAGAATGTTTAAGAAAAAGTGCAAAAACTTGCCTTTCAGGACCTATCCTCTATTCACCCGGCTTCTCCCCGCGATCTGTCAGCACCTAGCTAAGATTCATTCTAGAGATATACATAGAGATCTAGTGCACTAATTGGCAATTAAGCAGAGAAATAGGGCAGCATCTGCCAGACTATTTAATAGAGACCTACTCCAAAGCCAAGGCAGGTTAATAATGGGTCTTATTTTCAACTTTTCCTTACGCTTTTCAGTTTGCAACTTTGACATGAAGAAAATTCCCCACATCTTTACAATAAAACAAATAAATCGAATCAACCTTTTATCCTAGCATTTGCCCCACTTCCAAAATACACAAAACAGCTCATCAACCGATATCATGTATTCAGAATAGCTCACCTCAATTAAGGGAACGCAGAAGGCTTCAGACTGAAGAGGCAGTCACACACCTAGAGCAGTAAGGGATCTTGAGTCAAACCAGGACAGATTTTACCTTTATTTACATTAAAGAACATCCTAATGGTGCTCAGGTGATGGCTCATTCACACTGTTGGAGTTTTTTGAGCAAGAGAGCCCTCACCATGCCTGAGGAGGTAAAGAAGTTATTCTAGTAGCGCTGCACCATCTGCTTTGATGTAGGTTTGTAATGGTACTGAGAGAAGATTTTAAAGAGCAAAAGATTTTACAGATGTAATGAATGATGGGCTTTTTAGTGTCCTGGAGCTGGAGTATCCATGACAACTCTCTGCTGTGCCAAGGGACGACTTCTAGTCAGATACTGGGAAAGTCACTTATAGCGTGTTGTTTCTCAGATGCAGCAAGGTCCTGGTGGGATTTTTCTTTTAATCCCTATAGACTTAACTGACTCCAGCTGTAGTGGGAGACAATCTCAGCTGCAGGGCTGCTTGGTTTCAGCTGGCCCCAAGCATAGGTATCACTTAAAGAAGATTTACCTAGAAAATTGTTCCCTGTTCATATATAAAACCAGCTGCTAGGAAGGAAGCCCCCCAAAACCCAACTGATTTCAAAAACAAACAAAAAAATTCCACCCAACTCTGTTTCCATTATAAGGAGTTCAGCCAGTACAGAGCCCCAGGAGACATAAACACTCTGATTATGCCAGGCATGGTACACCCTACTTAAGTCCACCAATATGCATAATGCACCCCCCCACCTCCACCCCGCCCCAAGCATTTTAGGAACTCTTCTTTTTCTGGCCAAGGATCACAAATCAAGTGCTCTGGCATATCTATTATTTTTTAGTCTTCCTTTCCCTAAAGAATTACCCTGTATTCTGTCTCATTAGATTATGAACATTTAGGAGCACATTTGACTGCATTTCCCTTGAAAACACTCACTGACATAAGCATAGGTCAGATCATAACTTTAGAACTTCGATCCATTATTAATTCTGTTTTCCAGAGTGATCTCACAGCACAAGCCTCTGCTCCAGCCAACCACAGCTGCTGCTGCTGGGTACTTTGAAGGACTGAATATAAGTGGCCTTTTCTCCCCGATTTCCCAACAGTGAACATTAAACCATAGTACACAGCCTGATTCTCTTTCTGTGATTAACTGATGTTTCGAATGGGCACAATTGGTTTGACCACATACATTATTCACAAGCTTTTGTCTTTTTAATTGTAAAAATAAAGCCTTATGAGTTTTAGGATTGTCAGCTGTTTCAGGGGCTCAACACTATACTGTTTGGTACAAAAGCCCCAGTCTCCAAGCCTCTAACTTGTTACTTTAGAACTCACTAAATTCAACACACAGAAGTTCCAGTAAAGCCTGTACTGGGAAGGAAGTACTCACAGCCTTAAATTTAACTATTGCTCTGGTGCCCTGAGACTAATCCACCACATTAGAGATCCAAGTTTTAAAGGATTTAAAGACTCCTGACAGTTCCAAGTCACACTGGCCTGATCCTCACCATAAGACAGGCACACAAAAAAGGCCACACAGAGCTGATTCTGCTTGGACCAAGAAGTTTCATCTAGGGAGATAGAACCCAAGAGATTCTGGTAAGGAAACTGGAAGGAATATGACAAGGCTTACACCAGAAGTACAACAGCAAGGCTGCTGTGAGCTGAGGACCATCATGTGGGGAAACCCTTGAACTGCAGGTACCCAGGGGTAGCAGGAGACCAGCCTGCCCAAGCTCTGCTCATTTGTTCTCTGTGACTGAGTAGTGGCTAATTAGGCAGCAGGCCACACAACCCAGTGCACAGAAACTTTAAGATCACCAGCACAGCAGCATTAGTAACCCTTCACATAGGATATGCTCACAGGATGGGTCTCCACACAATTTACTGACTAATTTACACTTATTTTGTCAGTAAAGTTACATAATGGTCATAGCGTCTGTGGCCAGTATACTAAACAAAACCAAAGAAACAAAACCCCAAAACCACTCAAGAACCAAGTTTCCCAGATGCTTTGCAGTTGCCCCTATTTGCAATCTCTGCAGTTTAGCAACAGCTTTTAACAACACCAAAAAAGTGTTATAGAAATCTGGTTCACAACTAGACAGAGCAGGAAAAAATTGTGTTCCTACCAGATCTAATGTGATTAGCATTTATATACAGAGGTTTCAGTACTTTGGACAAAAAATTGCAAAAACAAAAGCTGATACGTCTTCCCCTTGTCATAAAAACCCCTACAGGCTTTACCATGTTACTCTGTTGAGTAAGAGGCTTTCCATTTCTTCTCCACTTTCAAGTGAATGAAAAACAAAAACAAAAGTCTCTTAAAAAAGTGAAATCCTTCTGTGAAGTTGAAGATTATCTTGGAACGTAAGTTTTAACTAATAAGCTCTTAGAGCACAAATGATATTTTTTAATAAACCTTATAATTTTAAATTGTTACGACTTCAGGGAATTTTCTACCGGGGATCCAAGTATTATAAAACTGAAGAAAAGAGGCAAGGAAAACGATAACAGAAATTAATTAACAGAATTTAACGGAGTCAGTTGAATGCTTTAATCTTCAAACTAATGCAAGGTCTGTATTCAATAAACATGAAAGTAAATCAGAAAATTTCCTTTATGTACACTCCTTAAATCTGTAGGTAATTGATTTTATGCATTTTGCATCTTTATTAGGTTACAGTTAACCACATGTTAATATAAATAAGAGACATGACTCCAGTAATGGCTTCACTAAAAGTGAAATACGATGTGAGCACGAGAAGCGATTTTTCTTGCTGACAATACTGAATTTAAACTAAATACTGAAGACAGTTATATAGATCTACTGGAACGCGTTCCTGCAGAGGATTGTGGACCACTGAGAAATACTATAAATACAAAAACATATCACATAGACCTGAGTTTAGCCATTTCATTTTACATTGCCTGATAGCATGGAATTAACTGAAAGGAGGTGGTTGAAGGAGAGAAGAGGTGTGGCTCTTCAGGGCAGCAGGAGCCTGGCTGGCTAAAGAGAGACTTTATTCCCCATTCAGGGCAGAGAACACTTAAAAGAAGTTACATGCACACACCATATAAAACTGTTGCTTTGCAATGCTACTGGTTTGCATTTCAAAGGAGTTTGAATCTCTTTAAAAAGATGCTTTCTCTAAATGTGCTGAGCAGACAGCAAGTGGCTGTCAGTCCTTCCCCGCAGCAGAACCAAGACCCACACGAGCACAGGGTTCTTCCGGTAACACTGTTTTCGGAATTCTTGCACAACTCTGTGAGCTGCAGCACTGTGGAGCAACTGGGATAGGTCTAACATAATCCAATATGCAATTAAAACCCCATTTTCTATGACAAAAGTACATTTCTTTCATTAAAGATGAAATCAGAGGCTGTACTAATTCTTTTTCCCCAGAAATCTCAGGACTGACAGCTTCCAGCTTTCCCCTTCCACGAGATCAATGCACCAGACTGCTCAGCTCGCTTGTTCCCATTTGCACACCTACACCACGCATCAACTTTAAAATATCAGCGAGCCAGCCATGCTGCCAGTACTCAATCTTGCCATGAATGTCTAAGTCACTCATCATCTCCTCCTGTCTTGCCATAAAGGATTGCCTGCTATAGGTTGTTATTCCTTGTCTATTCAATTTAGGTTGAAGACACGCTATTGGTCAAGTGTCCCTCTGAGGTACTGCATGCTCAGCCTGAAACATCTCACTGTCAGGAGCGTTCTTCCTTTCATTTATTTCCTATCTCTCTCGTTTCATCTTGCTTGCATCTTCAGTAATCTCTCTTCATATTTTTGTTCTTCAAATATTTATAGTGTATTATATTGCAGCCCTCCCTCTGTCACCCTCAGCACCTTCTAGCTATTTTCCTTATTAATCAAACCCTTCAAGCTCTGGTTAATTTCTTCGCTACTCTTCTCTGACCATCTTCTCAATTACAATAGCTTCACAGTGATGAAGTAATCAGAACGTAATTTATTTTGGGTGCACTTATGTAAATTCTTTATAGGGAAGCACAGCCAAGTGGATCAAGTAGCATTCATTTAGGCAGCGCACTCAACTCCGACACTTAGGCATGCGCCTCTCCCACCAAGCACAAGAGGTTTTGCACATTATTTGCAAACGGGCCACAGTTAAACTGGCTGTCTCTCTGCACAGAGCACTAACAGGGGTGGTTGTCTGATGAGCTGAACAACACAACCAGTTGCCAGCCTACAGTTTCTGTTCAAAGGCACCGATACTCTCCTTTGTGTAATGAACACATACAACACGCAGGGGGTTTCTTCGGCTGTAAGATGAGATAAGCTTTACACACAGGAGCTCCTAGAGACTTCAATCTTCAAGAAAAAAGCAAGGACGGGTCAACAGGAAAGAAGGATAAAGTGTAAATTGTCCTGCCTGTTCCTGCAGCTCTTCTGCAGATGAAGGGAGCCTGGACTTCACAATAACTAAAGCAATCCTGTTCCTCCCTTTCCAGGACTGGATTTCTGTCCCCGGGCTGAGAGACTCCTCACACATTCCCTCTGCAATTCAGCTTTCAGCACCTTGTTGACATTTCCACCAGCTCCATGCAGGATGTGTTTCAAACACAATAACCAGGAATTCTGCACACATCAAGAAATCAAAATGTACTCACAGATTACAAGCGTCGAACAAGAAGGATGGATGAGACCCTGAGTATCAGCAAACAAAACTCAAGACAACGGAAAGGGAAAATAACAAAAAAGTCTAAGGTAATGTTATTGTATGCTAAGGAGGGTCAGTTGAATGCTTTTATGTTCAAAGCGTATATTCAAAAAATATATATGCATTTCTTAAACGTGTAGGTAACAGTGAAATAAAGTGCCTTGCTTCAAGAAATAAATTCCCTTTTAGAAGAGGTATTTCTTTCTCAGTGTTACTGTAAGAACAGTTTTCCTCAAGTCTGTAGTGTTTTCAGCAGACACTTCTGCTCTTCTCCAAGTTCAGTCATGCCAAGAACAAGATTAGCATTGATGAGAGCACTGTTCTCAAGCTCTCAGAGGGGTCTGAAGTGCCCTGCTGCACCAAACTAGGCTGCACTGCAACATACTCCAAGTCAATGCCAATTGTTTGGCATTTCACCACCTAAATCAGTTTACTCCCTTCATTTGTTTTCCTCCTTAGTGTCACTGCATATGTTTGGGTCTCTTTGCGCTATGCACAGTTCATATTTTAGGACAGGTGAAAAGTACAGCGTAGCACTAAGAAAGTATCAGTTATATGCAGAAGTTCCAAATTTCCTCTTGACCCACAGATCTTGGAGCCATTTCAATTTCTAGTGCTTATAAGCCGAAATTCTTCTTCATGTACTTCCTTAAGCTGATTTTAAAAAAAAAAAAAGCTTATCACACGCACCAAAATACTCTCTCTTTCACATATCCATCCCACGAAGACGTCTGGAATGCAGCTTTCTCCAGAACAGACAGGAAGAACTTCCCAGATTTATTTTACCATATGAATTATTTCAAAATGTTCTTGTGAGATGATGAAAAAAAAAGTTTCACACTTGGAAAGTAAGGGTAAGTTTGTTATTGTTGCAAAGCAGGAGTGTGAGAAATCACTGCTCCCAACAACATTCTGCAGTGTCCTTAGGGGTTTTGGAAAGGACACGTGGCAACAAGAGCAAATTCGAAAGGACTGTCACTCAGTAGCTGACAAATAAACGTTGGTTTCTGCTAGTATGAGCCAGCTGGGTTTATCCTTGTCAAGGGTATCTTGCATCACTGGCCCACGGTATGTTACATAGGGGTAATGATTCAAAGCAGAGAGCTTAGAAGCCAGCCCACGCCATCTGCAACACCAAGCATCCTATTATAAGGTTTGCTCTGCAGAGGTTTAATTAACATTAAAAATTAGTTTTCAAACAGAATACCAGTGTTAAAACTTCTCTAGTTCCTTTTCCTTATGTAAACATGCAGTTTTGCTTCATTATAAACCATCACAACAGGAAGTTCTCCCTCAAAACCCATCTTCTCCCCTCCATTCAGAAACAAGTGGCTTGGCCCTGAATATAAGGAAGTCTCTGTACCTGTCTTGATCTCAATTACTTAGTACCAGTTAAAGGAGAAGAAGTTCAGGGAAAAGAAAAATAAAATTCTCTTTTTAACTGTTGATTCATTTCAAAGTCCGGGAGAACACGTAGGCACTGGTAGAAGGTGGTTGTATTGCTGAGGTTTTCTGCGCAGCACTGCAAGGGTACTACAAGCACTCCAGTCCCAGAGGCAAATCTGGAGAACCCGTTGCCCTCATTGCTTTTGTAACTTGAGCCAATTTGCCCAAGCAAAATAGCTGAAATGGTGGTCCTACACATGCTCTCTTTTTAGTCTCACCCTTTCAGTGTGCCTGCTCACCACATCTCAGATCTTTAGGCAATTTCCAGCCCACCAGCACTGAAGACTTATCTTCCTTTTCTCCAGAGATGTAAGTGCAAATTCCTTCCACCAAATTACACCAAAATCTGCCTTCTTTTCCTGACTGGTGTCCTTCTACAGAAGGAACTGCACCTTGACCTCCTCATAACTTGCTTGCAATATACACCAGATGTAAATTCAAATGGAAAAACCCAGTTCCATTGAACTACCCCCACATCCTCCTACCCAAACCTATGTTTTGTCTATCACCTTCAGTTTGACCTCCCAGAAAATAACTCACTGCAAATGCCTTCTGAACAACATCTCAGAGTAATACCATGGAGACAGACTGGTGAAGTTAAAATTCTGGTCAAGCCAACAACCAAGATTTGCATTATCGCAATACCTGTTTCCCAACCTTGATGAGAGTTCGTGAACCCTTCCACTACACTAAATGCCACTACAAAGTCGGACCTGAGGGATTTACTTGGCTGACATCTCTGATGAGTGCGCCCACTCACTCACATGGGAGATTTAACTAACACCATACACAGTGGAATAAATTCCAGGAGCACAGATTATGTTATAACAACATTCAACTAATCAACAAGCTGGAAATTAAGGCTCTCACATTAAATGTGGAAAAGAAGGAAAATTTCAATTCAGCATTTCAAATTACAAGTTTCCCCTCTCAAAAGTACTGAAGTATTTTGATCTCAACTGTTATTTGATTATTATTATTTCACAATATTTTCAATATGGAGAAGTGGCTTCTCTTCCAATCTTTTAAAGCTGTAAAGTGCTACCCTTCTGTTTAATGCATGAAAATTACTATTATATCCTTTTAAAGTGTGGAAGAAGTAAAAAGAAAGCTAGCAGTAACCGAGACACTTCTAAAAGGCAGATCTGCTACAAAGTAGCAAGTCTGCTACAGTCACAGACAGGATGTACTCTGCACATGATTTCCACCTTCATCCCACCTACCAGATTTCATTTATTGTTGTAGTTTCTTTTCCTCCTGCAATAACCCAGTAAAGGTAGGTGTGTGTACATCTATAACACAGTGATCTGCACACCGCCAGAGAAATAGGAAAGAGGCATAGATAAGTATGGCCAGGAGAAATAAGATCAGCAGGCTTGAGTATTAGAAGGGCAGGAAATATGAAAGCGGGGCAGGGGGAAGATACTGCTGACACTCTTTTCCAGATTAAGTATATCCGGTACATCTGACTCTTGTTGTCAAGTGGAGTAAGAAGATATAAAAGGGAACTAGATATGACATACATTTGTGTTATTGCACATACCTCGGGTAAGGTTTTATCTGCTTCTCAAGTAAGGACACAATACCTACTTCTTCATGCTTGTGAGCATTTCAAGCTGCCTAAATCCACTGATAATATCAGAACCTGTTGGGGGGATTCAGAAATGGTTTACTCACACGTAAGTAATTTGATCCAGGGAACAGGACCAGTTCATCAGCCCGCAGTCATTGCAACATTACCTCATGTATTGGAAACACTGGAGTTTTTTTAACTAGCTTCTGTCAGATTTCTTCAGAAAAAAACAGCAGCATCAGCTCAAAGACACAGTTTGCCCACTGAACTTTCTGTGTCTTACCCTCCTCTTCAGTCCTGCCTTCAAACTAATCACTCCAGCCTTATCTCATCAAGGTTACTTGAGCAACTTCGTCCTGTGTGTTCTATTTTTAGCAGTCCCCCCAGTGAAGGGGGAAAAGATCCCAGACCGGCTTTGATATCTTCAGTTGCTTCAGAAAAACAGCCAAACTTAGAGTTCTTATTTGTGGTCACCTGAGAGGAAGTGATTGAAAGGTAAATGGGTTATGTCAACCATAGGCAGAATGGGAATTAAATATTCTCATCCTCAGGTCTTCTGAGCTTATCTTCTCCCCAGCAGAAATACCCTCTAACTGTATCACACCCAACAAAAACAGAATAGGACACGTGCGTGCTACTCTAGGAGACTTGCTTAAAAACTGCAAGAAAATGAAATCACGAAGCTCCTTTGGCTCACCAAAGGTAAGGAAAGGACAAGACATTAGGGAACAACAGCAAGGTTTGCGCAGTTTTTGGCACATTCCTGCAGCAGGAGTGGAGAATATTGAAGAGTCAGTGATAACAAAAGGGTGGGCTGCCATCTGCATCCCACACATGGCACAGCTAGCTCAAGGAGTGGGGATTTCTCAGGAGTTTTGATCACAGTTTCAAGACTGGTAACATACAAAGTGTGCTCTGAAGTGCTCCATCCTCCCCAGTCCTGGCTGGGAAGATCTCTCTTCCTGAGGACATCTAGTATTTTATATGAACTTGCTCTTATCGTGCATGGATCTGGATGAAGGATTGCAGGTGAAGGTAGTTAGAAATCCAGTGGAGTTACTTCACGCGCACACATCACCTCATCATGCAGATAGTGTATCATACAAAGACCTGGACAGACACTTGTCCCAGCGGCCTATTCTCGATACAAACTCTTGCACATATGACTAGCAGGAGCATCTTTGAGGCTTAGAAAGAGAAATACAAGAACAGATTTACACTATCAGCTGCCTGCTGCTGGCAGCGGCCATGACACTGGTGGGCTTAGAGAGACTAGAGAAACTCAATGCCAAAAAATGCAGCTGTAAGGGGAGAATCCAATTCCCCATATGCATCAAGAAAATGTCATACCCAGGCACAAAGCCAAGGCTCATTTTTCAGTACCACTAATGACTATTTCACTAAATAGTTAATTAGGGAACTACAGGAAAAACAACTTTTGCCTTGGCCCTGGCCGGCACTGAGGATCCAGTTCCTCATGCAGATCAACTCTGGCCCGTGGTTTCCTGTGTGTTTAAGTTCAGGGTCCATCTGGGGTTAACAGACAAGCAAGAGACGTTTTTGGCAATCACAGACAATTTCAACTAAATTTGGAACAACCCCATACACCTCAGAAGTGCAGTCATCCTTTCTGTATCCTTGCAGATGGCAGAAAGGTTAAAGGCACTACACTGAGGCTTCAGGGAGGTGCAGTTGTACCCCAAATAGAAAGCTCCACATAGGACTCTGGCCGGCTGCCTGTAGAGTTAGTACAGAACAGGCCAAAATATAACTTTTGCAAGCTGTTCCTCAAAGTAACATCTAATAATAAATCCTTTATCAAAAATGCCATAGGCAGTAGCTTGCTAGAGCTAGATCATCTGCAGAACCAGCAGATGATCAAGGTAGAAGAAGGAGCTTTCACATAAGATAAGGCCACATGAAAAAAAAAATTTTTTTCTTTTCCGTTGGAAGGTTTCAATGCTAGAGGCCTTTTTTTCCCCCCACAAGACAGCAGGAGCTAGTGGCCTTGAAAGACCTACCTGAATTTGAAGTATCTGTGGAAGGAGTTTCAGTAAAAGTAGAAAGCACAACAGTGCCAAATCACAAGCAGAGGGCAAGATTCAACTGGGAGTTTTAAATTAATTCAAAAGAAAGAACTGAACTTCTGGTTTTTGTACCATGTTTAATATCTGATTTTGATCCCATGTTTAATCTCAGAAGGGAGGTTTTAAGCTGACCTTTCTGGAAGGGCATAAATATAACCTCCAAATAACTGTTCACAAGGAAAGACCTCTTTAAAATGTTTTGCTATGTGCACTGAGAAAATAAATGCATGAATTGAAAAAGGCACAAGATTTTTGCCATGTAATTTGCAAAGACCTTCTTTACGGAGTAGTTACAGCTACCGGGATTTTCAGAGCAGGCTAACGAAGTCAGGTACGAAATCCCTCCAAAAAGGTTAATGGGGTATCAGATAACTGCCTCATGGGCATCTCCGAAAAGCCTACGTTCATCACACGTGGACCAGGTTATCAATTCCAATGCTACTGTTTGCTGCGACAAAACTGAAAACATTTACAGAGGTGCAGAGCTGGACCTGGATGGATTGGAGTTCTCTCTCCTACTCTCACGTATTCAAGTTTTGGCACTTCCTAAAACAGTCTGGGTGAATCATCCGGTGTAATACTTCTCACCAAGCACAGGCTGGACTCAGAGACCCTGTTCAGGATGGTGACTGAACTGGAGCTGTGTAAAAGTTCGGCTGGGAGTTTTCTCACCCATGTCCCTGATCAAGACCTTTGATCCCTACAGAATAATGTGGTCTTAAAGGATTGGGTGCCAGTTCCTTTGCTCTGATTTTGTTTCTGCACTCCTCAGCTGCAGCCAAACCCTATGCCTGACTCTATTCTTTGTCATGTAGTTGTAAAAGCACAGGTTACCATTCAAACAGCAAAGAGTTATAGCTACCACTGCCAACATAACATAAATTAACTACATTACCTCAGCCTCTATTATAAACAGCTACACACCGTGGCACTCAAGACATATTAATAAGAAGATATTTAATTATCTTGCTCAGAGCTGTGAAGATAATTTCTTGTCTATAATTAACACTGTCCCACCTGACCTGAAAACAGAGCCTGTCCCTCTGAGCACAGCACCATGGGGATAGCAGCAGAGGAGCAGGCAGAGGGGAACACATAACTGCAAGGATCTAGATGGCAGTTGCATACATTCTTACTTGTTTTGCACAGTTGCTTCTAAGCTCACATGTTCTGGACACAAACAAATTTACCTTCTCTCATATTTTGATGCTAGCGTGCCTTACAAGCCTGGACGCTTGAGGTAGCAAATCTGAATTTTGGGAACTAGGCTTCTGTGATGCGACTTCCCTGAGCTATCTGTAACTTGAACCTCAGTTTTCAAATGATATAGCTGATAGCGAGGAATATTCATCTTCACCTTTTGAACTGACAGACTGCCAAACAGAGCAGAATGGACACCCTTCTCTTACATGTACAAAGACCCCACTCACAATTAGAATTCATTTCCCAGTAAAATACATAAAAGCAAAGTTACTTCGATAAAATACTTTTGGATCTCTAAAAGGTAAGGCGGCAGTTTAAATTCTGACAACGTGAGTGCACTTGAACTCAATCCCTTCCGTTAGGCTGATCTATTTGCTTTTTTGCATTTCCCATAGGACGTGCCACTACACTTTTCTCTTGATGTCTGCCACTTCTGAGAGCTGAGGGGAAATTGTAAGAATGGCCTAATACAGATGAAAAATGAAGCAATCGATAGGCACTAAAATGGAAAACTGCGTACATGTATATTACATTAACTACACAGACATACATCTTCCAGGAGACTTCCCAGTAATTGATGCACAAATAAAAATCACACCCAAAAAGTGCTTATTAACATTATGGGAAATAATGTTGCTTTTAATGTAAATTTTACTGATGGCTTGCTGATTTATTTTTTGAGTACACTATAATTAGTCACCTTTGCAACAACTGAGGTTAAAAAAACCCCAAAACTGGAGGCTATGTAGGTCAACACCAACGTTTTTTGTGATTTTAAAAGGGAAAACAAGTCCTAAGGGATTCTAAAGGCTGCTTTCTCTACAATTGCAGATTCCCAGCTATGCAAACCCTTATTTATGAGATGAAGTCAGAATTGGAGACATTAATTAATGTTTCGGGTACCTATTAAGAAAGAGGGAGGAAAACTCAAGACAGTCTCGACATTTGCCAAATGCATTTTGAGCAATTCTTAACTCGGTGTTTGTTGTTGCTGATTTGACAACACCACCAGAAGTGACAAATAGTGGAGCACAGGAAGAAGGAGTTTAACAGAGATGGCTATCCCTGTTATTTCTCATAGACAGAGGCATAAAGCTGTCCCTTCATCCTACGGTTCATCTACTCTGTTAACACAAGAGAAGGCCGCTGTTCAGCCATGAAGCCAAGGGGCTGCTCTTCCCCCATGAGCAAACGAACAGAGACGCATTCTGCTTCTTCCATCTGTGGCTCATTGGTGCGGCTACCGCCTTTAAACAGGAGCTTTGCCCCAAGATGATTCTCAGAGAGAGACACATTAATACAACAGACTTTATTAGCAGTATATTCAGCTGTCTTCAGTCAAAAATAGAACTGTCTGATTTGTACTTTTAACCGCAGCCAAAAGTGACAGTGTGAAGCACGACAGTAAACATGTGAATGCTCTTCCCTAATGAGGGAATAGAATGGAAAGTTTCTATCCAGGTACATTATGCTACTGTCAGATAGAAATGTATTGTTATTAATAAAATCAAGCTTCATTCACTTGGTATGTCCTCAAACAGGATATAATAATCTCTCAAGCTTCCCCTAATCTATATATCCTCTTAAGGAGGAGATTAATTTTCATGCTCATTCATACACAAGTCACAGTATCTGCGTAACGCATGTTATCCGACTACATCCAAAGAATGTCTCATTTTCAACCCAGGAAGCAGCCCCTTCAGAGGTCAGAGAGTCCCTTGTGGACAAGAAACACTGTTTAACGCCCTTAGCTATGCTTCCTAAAAATATTTCTCTGTAGAGAGACTCAAGAATAGGAATATGTATTATAGGAAGTTCTTACACATACTGTGGATACAGGACATTGAAGTTTCTCCCTGGGGATTAAAGAGAAAGCAAAAAAAAAAGTGCTGCGAACTTCTTACTCTTCAATAGCACAGAAACAGCACTAAATTGGTTCTGCTGCATCTCTGTAAACTATTGACGTATTTCAGCAGATTACTGAAGCCATTAGGGGGTCACCACACTTCCTCTGTTGCTGAAGGTAGAAGGAAACAACTGCTGGTAACAGCATAGTCAATGTCCTTCAACTTTCCAAAGCTTTCCCCCACTTACAGCCTGACACAACTGTAGGTACCTCAGTACAGAATACAGTGGGGTTTAGTGTACATTTGTCCTCTTCTATTTAGCTGAGCATAAGGATCTATGTTCATGAGAAGCTCTACCACGAAGCATGTGGAAGCCCTCTGACATTACTCAGAGGCTCGTTTTAGGAGGTGCTGCTCAGATAACAGTCAGATGCTGGTGCAGGCAGACTTACACTCAAGCAGCCTCCCCAGCCCTACCTGCCTTCTGAACTCCACAGGCTCCACATGTTTGTTCTACACTTCTCACGCAGTGCTGTGAACAACTGTATCAAAAGCAAACAGGCAGATAAAGGCCATTTCGAAGACACCCGACCGCATATCGCAGTAATGCGATACGCCACAGGCTTGTGCGTGGCTGTAGGAACAAAGATAGCCACTTGCGCAAGCGAGATGAATGAATGCTCTGCAATCTAAAACCAGATAAAAGAATACAGATGTGAGCCCCATTATTTAATTTACTAGTGGGAAGTGCTCAAATGTTACTGTAGTGACTGTGGTACAAAAAATCCTATTCAGAAATGAAAGAATACTATCTCCCTCATACTGTTCACAGCCATTATGTTTTCTTTGTTCTATTCATTCTTGAACAGATGTTGAAGCTGGAGGCTTGCAGCCAGTTTCTCAGTTTTAACCAATACATTTGTTATGCTTCAGCATGGACTTCTAAAACCAGAAGCCCTTCTAATCCAGTGTGGAAAGCCCTCTTTGATTTTTAACAGAAAAATTAATACTTTGTCTTCCAACTAACAAGGCTTCTCATTTAAAAAGGAAAGTGGAGTTGGCAATATGCTCTCTAGTACTTACCCAATATTCTTTAATGAATATTTAATGTTTTTAGCCTTAAAGATAATTTCTGATTTCCTACATTTTGAAAGTTTTTGGCAGGAAATAATTTGATCATCTAGTGTTAAAGCACCATATCACGCAATATGTTCATACCGATTGTTCATTAAATACCCTGTCTAGAAACTAAAACAATTTAATTGCCTAGAACTCCTCTCTACTATCATGATGAATTCAGTTTGCCAAGAGAGATTAAACTCATGAATAGTATTAAACTTATCGCAGACTTGTTTTAATTTCAGAACACACCTTCTCGCTGGAATGCGGACTGCATCGGGTCTGAGGCTAAATGAAAAGGCAAAGGTTGTGTTGTTTTGCTAGCAGTCACTGGTCCCACTGGTGCCACAGGAGGTTCAGGGTTTGGAGATTCAAAATCTAAGCGGAAGTGCAGCCACGTAGCCCCTTGGCGCAGCCCTACGTGTTCCTAGCTAGCAAAGCCGTTACCAGCAATGCAGCAGTAACTCAGCAGGTTGCTTTACACAGGTCTGCCCTAGCACAGCTTCCTCTCCCCAGCATTTTCAAAAGGCTCTAGGCAAGATCCTACTTCTGAGTGTCAAGGTGGAACCCAGCACAAACATTCCGGGTATGGGCACGAGGGAGGGGAAAGGGCTGAATTCAGCAGCAGCACTTGAGAGCTGGTATGGCAGCAGGGCTGGGGCTGAACTTGGGAGCAGTGAATAACTGAACATAGGTATTCCCTGTTTGCAATCTCTCACTCTTCCTTTCCTTTAAATGCAGCCTCAGAAGAGGAGGCCTAAAGCAATCAGCACAGCTTTCCCAACTTGCATTCCCTCCTACACAACAGCAAAGGGCTCTCTTTATAAACCAGGATCTGTAAACTGGATGTGGGCCCTCCTCTGGTTTCTCTACATCACCTGCCCTGCAAAGATTCAGGCAGACCCACCTGGATCACCTAAAGAATCACAACATCAGGATTTTTCAATTTCCTGGACTGAAAACAAAGAAACAAACCATGCTGCTGCTGTCGTAGGTGCCACTGATCAAGAAAAAGGCAATTGCAAAGAGTCATTTACTTCCCTTCTTGTGGACTGCTTTTGAAAGGAAGAAATTGCTGCAGATAGGAGCTTCCCAAGTGTTCCCACTAGAAAATGCCAGTTTTGCGTTGGTGTTATTTATTAACGAAACCTGAAGCAAAACCACTTATCTCCAATTAGAGAAACAAACCTGAAAAATATAAGAATTGGACTGGAAGAGCAAAGTGGAAGTAAAAAAAATTCAGAAAGTCACAATTTCTGAAGGGGAAATTGCAAAATCTGACATCCCTGACAAGATAGGACTTGATAAAACCATTCTTTCAGAATAATCCCCTAAATACTACTTCCTCGCTGTATCACTCACCACTCAGGACTCCTTCCTTGCTGAACAGGTACAGCCTGAGGCTCTTTGTACCCAGGCATGCACATGACTCTCCAACTTCAATTCCTGCACATCTGCCTGGATACTACACTGCACTCTTACAACTCCTGTAACATAAGGAGGTAAAAAAAGGGAAATACTGTCCTAAATCATTGTCCAACAATCAATGGCTGTTTCTTAGCCTCTGTCTACAAATTTACAGCCATTACCCAACAATAACTTGCTTAATTTCTGGGACTAGTTGGAAACATTTAGTGTTATCGCTCACCTTGGTTCTATTCTTTTTGTCCTCCCCTTAAAAATCGGGAAAG
>NW_010433438.1:1706-20920 GCF_000710305.1 Buceros rhinoceros silvestris | reverse complement strand
AGAGTGATGCAGGGAAGTAAGACTATTCACATCCTTTGGGTGAGGGAAAAGGACAGAGGAATTGCTGCCTTTTAAATAACTTAATGCCAATTAAGTGAGGAAGCCAGAACAGCCAGAAACCTCTAGAAGATGAGCTTGTAGAGAAGTTCTGTGGAAAATGATCTCAGTTGCTGTTTTATGTTTTAATGTTTCCACAGAACTGGAAACACCCACTGTTCTCCTGATTCATTCTGTGAAAGGATCCCTAGGTGTGACTAGCTGTGCTAGAGAACCCTTTGTTGCAGACAGATTCATCCTTTAATCCAAATAGCAGGAAACAGAGATGGTTCTGTAACCCTCATCTCCATGCTTATAGCCACAAATCTGCACTCAAAGCCTGAAGGAGTTAAACAAGAGGTGGCCTTTCCAACAGTGTTTTCCTCTGAAGTGCCAAGTAGCCCATCTCTCCTGACCTACCCTCTGCACTGTAGCCAAGACAACAGGGTTTGAACCTTAACCCCCAGCCTGTCTTCTCCAAGCAGGATGACCTAAAGCTTTGCCCAGGTCAAAGATGCATGTGTAGAGCTTCTGATCTTTCCATGCAGGGAAGGGCAGCCCCGAGATGAGAGGCACACATTTCTTGCTCGCTGTGTAGAATTTCTCACATACAGGCCTCACCCTCCAGATGTCTTTCAACACCAGATGCTCCCAGTTCCAAGAAAGCTCTCAGCTTCGAGAGCTAAGTCCCAGTTCACAGGGCTGGTTTTCCTCTTACTGCTGTAGACAGGCTCACTCTCTCTAGGTGCTAAGGTATTCATTCTGCACATTCTCAACCTAGGCCCTGGCATCACATATACTGCTTAATGCTGCAAAATCAGTATATTCTGAAAGCTATGGTAGTCTGTGGCAAGCTGGAATCTTTTCTCTAGCTACGTAACTTACCCATTTGTGCTGCTTTTTAGTTAAAAGTAATTTCTGAACACCACCACACTATTTTAGAGGACAGCAGCCTGCAGGAAGGATCAAGGTAGGTTGTAGTTGGTCTACTTAACACTGCGATTGCCTCTTGGTACTTGACACTGCTGAGGGGCACCTTAAATACTGGGTTCAGCTTTGGGCACCTCACTACAAGAAGGACATTGAGGTGCTGTAGCCTGTCCAGAGAAGGGCAGTGAAACTGGTGAAGGATCTAGAGAACAAGTCCTATGAGAAGCAGCTGAGGAAATTTGGGTGTTTAGTCTGGAGAAAAGGAGACGCAGGGGTGACATCAGCACTCTCTACAACTGCCTTCTGAAAGGACATTGTAGCGAGGTGGGGGTCCATCTCCCCTCCCGAGTACCAAGTGAAAGGACAAGAGGAAACAGCCTCAAGCTGTGCCAGGGGAGGTTTAGAGTAGATATTACGAAAATTTCTTCACTGAAAGGGTTATTGATCCCTGAAGCAGGCTGCCCAGGGAAGCGGTGGAGTCACCAATTCTGGAGTAATTCAGAAGAATTAGACACAGTGCTTAGGGACATGGTTTAGTGGTGACTTTGCTGTGCTGGGTTAGCTGTTGGACTCAATCTTATGGGTCTTTTCCAACCTAAATGATTTTATGATTGTATTTTACAACTGCCCCTAATTTCATTGTGACTACACAGGCACTGACAAGTATTTGCAGCACCTAGACTTCACGTGAACAACTTAAATTGTTAGCCTCTGTAAGGTGCTGTGCACATCCATGACACATTCTCCAAACACAGAATAAGAGAAGTCCACTTGTACATTCAGATCAAGTATTTCTTTGTTTGTTTTAGGTAATCAGAAGGTTACTAAAGCCAATTAGATATCAAAACTTGTCAGTAGAACATCCACGTAATGCCTTGTCACAGTTCTCTAATACTTCCCATACTTCTGGTCCAATTTAAAACAACCATTATTCCTAGGCACAGAGCAGAAAGCAAGGACAAAAATGAATGCTAATAAGCCAGCCTCCACTTCATCGCCAGCAAAGCCCTGGGTTGCTTCACTGAATCTGAATTCTGCTCCCTTACAAAGGCCAGTCACAGCATCGACTCCTTCCCATGACCACACAGGAGTGGGTATTCCCCTTCAAGTCTGGATTGAAGCTTTCATTATTTATGGGACAGGAAGGAATAAAATTATGTGCTGGTCCATTCTGTGCTGTATTACTGCCTGAGACTGCTTAACACACAACTGAATTTCACACTAGTCATCCCATGTCCCTATCACACGTAGCAGGAAATGGCCCTACTGTGCCCCGCGTGCTGCAAAAGCCACCTTATTTCAGAAATTATTGCAGCACTATTCACTGCAAGACCCTCTTCCTCCCTGGCAATCTCATTCTCACCTCCACTGCTATGCTCAGACGCAGGTACTCTGACAGAGCTGCAGCCAGAGGAGAAAGTAAATCCCTCCACTATAAGAGATGTTGTACAAACGATGGATAAACCATCAGGAAGGGTCCTCTTTCTTTCATACACAGAGACAGATGGGCTGAATGCCTAAATCCTGGACAAGCAGAACCCAGGGACATCCTCCTTGGCAAAAGCCATGGCAGAGGCAGGCACTGGGAAATCCCAGTCAGCTAGCTTATATCTTGGGACAAACAGGGGTTCCTTTATTTTGGACAGTGGTGGATATCTGGGTTTATTTCAAAACAAGAGCATTGCATCAGCTGGGTGTCTGTGACATGCTGCAAGAAACCAGATCTCTTCACTGCACAGAGTATATGGGGGTGTGGTGCGCGTAATATATGGAAAAAGAGGTCTGAAATTCAACAGAGCTGAAGCAGGATGTCAAAAACAATATAAAAGGCAAGCCCAGCATCCTCCAAGACTGGTTAAACACAGGTCCACAGCCAGTTGTGAAGTTACCAGGAAGGTTAGAGATGAGGAGTGAGTATTCTTACTCACAGCTCTTTTTAGGCCTTGGTGGGGGGAGGAAAGAAGGGAGCAGAACAATACAGTGCATGGCAGATTGTGCCTGCTCCACGCTAGCCAAGGAAAACCTTCCAGCCAGTGGCTGCTCTCTGTTTTCCTTCCTCAGAAGTGCTCGCAGGGGATGCACGCTTTCTCTTGTCTTGACTTCTACACTATTCTTTCAGCTGGCACTGGGAGACTCAAGGGTTTGCAAGAGGGAACAGCACCATTCAGCTTCTAGCTAAGAAATACCTTAAACTGCCTCAGCTTTCAGGACCCTCCTCCTCTTCCCTGCTTTGTGCTGGGGAGGGACCACACACCCTGCCCATGAAGGACGCGAACCTCTGCCAGTGCAGAAGCTTCTCCTCCATATCAGCTCCCTGATAGCACTGTAGACAACGTATACACAGCTGGCACTGCATGCTCGCTCAGCTAGGCTTTGCATTCGGAGACTTCAGACTTGGCCAAGGAAAAACCTGGAATATCTCTACAATGTCTGCACAGTGGCTTTAAATTAGACGTACTTTAAAATTGAGCCTTACAGATTATTCAAACCATTCCTCTGGAAAAAATAAAATGTGGTATCTTATTTTGGACAAGCAAAAGCATTCAAAAAATTATGAGCATGATTCATTTGAACATGATAATAAACAAAGGGATTTGCTTCAAAGACGGCCAGTAAAAGGAAAACACTCCCAAGAATTCCCAGCGGCTGCTCGGTGCTCTGCCACCAAGCCTCTTACGAGAAGGTCTAACCAACATGAGTTTTTAAAATCCTCTTCGTCATACCGCACCAGTAGCCATCTTGTGCTCTCCTCCTGCCCTGCCTGCCCCTGTGTAGCCAGGTGAGTAGTGAAGAATGTTTCTTCAATGGCTTATTCAATAAAGATCATAAAATTAATCAATAAATTATTCAAGACACTCTTTGCCAACTTTTGCCGCTCACGTCGCAAGAAAGAAATTGAGCTCCTGTGACTGTTACAGACAAAAAGATTGTGCCTGCAAAACAGCTTTGCCAAATCTTAAGCAGACTATTGTTCAGCAGTCCCCATGCCCAAATAGCTCCTACTGCCCAGAGAAAGGCCAGTACAAGAGACAAAACAGAGGTTTGCTCTACAGCATCAAAATGGGGGAAAAAATTACATATATTTATCTTAAAGGTCGGTTCAGTCATTGAATAGTTGCCTAGCAACATTTCCTAGCAACACCAGCGCAGAAAACCCACAGCAAGCACTCTCCTACAAGTGAATTAGAAATGGTAATTTGTAGGGGAAGATCCCACCATCCATTCCAGTCAGAAACAACACTGCTTTCCTCATCACCATACCTTTTTATTAGAAGCTTCGTGAATTTATCTCTTGCTCCATTTTGCCCTGGCTTTCTTCACTTCTTTCCAAGTAACAAAACTTTACATCAGCAGCAAGTCAACATTGACAGTATTAGAAGCAACACCTGAAAATATAACACAACCCATTCATCTCCATTTTCAAATCAATGGTTTCTCCTCTTCAGCAAAAGAAGCTCAAGAGACACAGCTGGCTCTTCAGTACTCTTCAGTTGTAGAGATGCTTTCAGAGGAAGAGTCCTGCAATGAGATCGAATTCTGGCACTAGAAGTTGCATTGCGCTTCCCGAAGTTCACAGGACTGAAGAAGGGTAACTTCTCTACGCCCTGAAGCATGACACAACCGAGGAATGTGATATTGCACCAGTAAACTATGACACTTTTCTGTGTCATGGAGTCTGTAAGCAATAGCAGTGGATAAGAATGGTTTGTTTCTTTTAAAAAAAAGTAATTAAAGTGCTTGGTAATTTCATGTCATTTACTGCAATGTGTTCTGAAATGAGATTTGAAAACTAAACAGCCAGGCAAATCCTTGAGCTGGGACTGATCACCTATTTAAAGCCTTTCATACTTGAACCTGTCAAATCTCAGCAATGAAAATTAAATGAAGAGAAAGAGGAAAGAAGAAAGTGATCCTGTGTGGGCTGGTGACTGATCGAGGTTTAAACAGTCTCATTTACTGATCTCTCCAATATGCAGTAATGACAAAAAATAGATTTCTTGCTGTCAAATGACCATAATTTTCTAGTTGTTTACTCTCTCCAGAGCGAAAAAGCTATCTCCTACTTAATTGCTTTCAAAAACTATTATATGCTTTACAGCAGTGTTTTTCCTACTCAGTCCTCCTTTATAGAAATTGCCAGTAATCTGGAGGGAGACGTCTCCCTCAAAGTTTGATAAGCTTCAACACAACACACACTTACAGAGCTCACCCGTAACCTACTTGCATTTCTAACAAGCTGCAAACTCGCGAACACTTAGAATCAGAGCAGTCCCTTCAGAGCCGTTTTCCCAGCCCAGCTGCCCAAAAGGAAACAGCACTGCTGACCTCCACAGGGCCTGGGATGCCTTCGCAAACACTGAACTGTCATGGTTCAAAATCCTCTTTGGAAAAGGGGAAAAAGCTGAGAGCCAGGGCCAGCATCTATGATGAAGTCACTGTTACTTTTCAAAGTTGCGAGTCCTAGAACACTAGGCAAGGGGGCAGGAAGAGACTAAGTTTGCCTCATCTGTCCCCCCACCTCAGACAGGATCAGCTACAACCCACCCCATTCCCAAACGGTGGTTACCCAATATGACCTTAGCAGCCACCAGTGATGAAGGTGCTGCTAGCACCAAACACAAAGCATTTCAGTGACTCATTAACATCAAAGCTTTTCCATATTTGAAGTCCATTAATTTCACTCAAAGACTCTCGTAAAAAAAATATCACATTATTTCCAAAGAACTCGGTGGCCGTAGGACATCTGTCAAAAGTTAGTTTCTATTCCCAAGGAAATTTCTGATTTTCTTGCCTTTCAAATCCTATCGCACGTGTGCAGGTATGACCTGCCTCTTCCCCTTATGACATAGATTGGGCTGCTGCTTGAGGCTATTCCCTGGCCATCCTTCGACAACAGATACCCCCAGTTACCAATATTCCCAACAGGGCGTGGCTGCTTTGCAGTGGCTAACGCAGCTGCAGAAATATGGCAGGCACGTCTGCAAGTAGATGACTTAAAGTTGAGAAGTAACATTACAGCTCCAGCAGCCTCAGCTTTACAGACGCTATTAAGAAGAAAGCTTATTGGTTGCAGATTCACCAAAGAGACTTTGCAGACTCTCTGGCTGACTACAGCCAACTAACTACTTATTTCATAAAGCCCACAGCAAAATTATTCAATAGTAACATAAGGGGTAAAAATCACAACTGTGTGTTTCAACGTATAGCTACTCTAAGTTATTTGAAAGGTCTGACTAGCCTTTAGCAAGAAAAAGGTTCCCCACACTTGCCTGAGAGCAATATATTTGATAATAAGGCAGTATAATCAAAAAGCAGACCTTCTTCCACAGCAAACACATTCTGACGCTCTGATTTATGTGACAGTACCCTGCATCAACTAGAGCTGGGAGATGGACCTGCCTACACCTCTCCTTTAAAGTGAACACAGTAAAAATACCAAAAGAGCACTGAATCTCCAGAGCTAGCAGTGGAGAAAACAAAGCAAAGCAGGTTAAATTCTGCCACAGCAAAAACATAAATCCACCAAGGGTGATGGATTCAAATAAAAGGGTCTAAAATAAGCATTGCCATTCTGAAGTGAAAACGTGAAGAAGGAGGCAGCAATAAACTAAAGGGGCTTGTCTCTTCTTACCACCTCAGTCTCCCCAAGAGTCAGTGCTCTCTACCCTGAGGCTGGGCAGTGGGTCTGCTCCTCGCTCCTTTCACTGTCCCCCACTGCTTGCCATGCGCTTCGGTCTATCCCAGCAGAACACCGCAGCTCTCCAAGAAGGAAGCAGCCCTCTTGCACAGGATCAACGCAGGGATGAACGGAGGCAGGAGGGTACCTTGCTCTCTTTTGCCCAAGCACAGCTTTTAAAAATATAGCAAACCACGAAGAGTGAACAAGTGAACCACATTCCCCCCCAGCCAGAACCACCGGCACTCCCTGGACATGGATCCAACCTCACAGAAGTTAAACGGTTCGAAGTTACTCTTCCAAAGCCAAGATTTGGGATTATGTAAATCCTGTGTTAAGAGCACAGGGAGCAATTTATAGCCTTTTTCTGAAACTGCAGCACTGTGTTTGCTCATCCCTCAAAAGGCCAGAGAAGACTTTTACAAAAGAAATGAAAAGGTAAGATTTGAAAGGAAATTTTAGAATTTAAATGAGAAAATAGTGATTATGCCTTCAGCCCTTCATGACAGACAGAAGGGCTTTGTTATAAAGCTAGGCTGGAACCAGCCCAATTCAACTATTAGAAAAAAAAATAGAAAAGAGAAAAACACAAAACAAACAACTTCTGTGTTAAGAACATCCTCATGCTAACAGTGCAGAGGTTCCAGACGCCCTCCCTCAGAGGAACAGGAGGGCAAGTGAACAGGTCACTGGAGAGACCCATTTAATCCTGAAAAATTTCAAAGCACCGAGAAAGGATCCTGTAGGGTAATAGACTGGCAAGATGAAAGGCATTACATCCTGTGCATCCCAAATTCCTTTATGCTCTTCAGACACACTCAACCATGGCCAGCACCAACTGCTGCTCTTCTCAGCGGAGTTCGCTGCTCTGTACTCACCCTGCTGCAGTCCCAGGGACTCAGCAATTCAGCTTTCTCCATGCTTATTGGACATGGATGAACTGGAGTCAGAAGACAGGGCAGAAGGAAAACAAGATGACAGAGCCCTAGGACGGCTGCCCAGGAGGAGCAGTGTGCTCCCCAAAGTCCCACGGGTCCAAGCTAGCTCAGCTCCTTCAGGAGCAAGCACTCAATTCTGTATTGCTTTTTGGTAGCTAAGCAAGAGGAATCCTCCCTATGCCCAACAGGGAAAACAAGAAGTACAGAATAAAAAGCAAGTTCAAAGTCTGTCTTTGTTACAAAGAGAAAAAAATGCGTGTGGAGAATATTGAGGGACAATTATAATATAAGCCCAGGACACTGAGAAAATCTGACTCTGGGCAAAATCTGCAAGCTTTCTGGAGACATCCATCTATCCCTAGGATCACGTCCATTGCTGTTTAAAGTTCTCCTTTTACTAAGCAACCCAAGTGCCTCAATGGCTATTTGTGGAATACTAATAGCCAGAGTTTGCAATTGAAATGAAGGCAGCAGAAACCACGCTGACAATCCCTTTTGCAAGTCAGAGGGTAGCGGTAGGATGAAAGCTGCTAAATGTCGAGAAGCATCTCTATGGCAAAAAACCCCCAATGTTTTATCGGAGCACACTGCCACCATGAAAAGGAGCTTTATTTCATAGCTAAACCTACAGACTCCTACCTAAGCTTCCCCATTCAACACAAAATCATCGGCCATCAGACCCACACAGGGTAAGTCATTGCCCAACTCTTTACTGACAATAGAAATTTAGTACCGCCACCTCGACAGGGAGTCAAAGAAGTGGGGGCGGGAAGAAACCTCATTGTATTTTTTTTAATTAATACAGACTGCTCAAAGCCTAGTCTGATTCATCCATTAGATTTGCAGTCCAACCTAAGAATGTAATGGGGGGGGTGGAGGTGGGTGGGTGGAATCTGTCCCTTCTAGGGATCAAAAAACTTCAGTTTCTAAGAAGAGTTGTTTTGTTTAAGAGGACTGAGCATTTCTCATAGTTCCTTTGGCAAGAGAGGATTTAAGTTCTTTGCAGAAAAGTCTCACACAACAGTACATACAGAAAAAAGTAAAATAGATCTTTAAACAAACCTGTTTTCTTTAGCAGATTGTGTGTTCCTTGGCAGGTGTTTTCAGAAGAGGCCCTTTCCACATCTTCCTCAAGAGAGGAGAAACAGCTTAGGACTGGAGAGAGGGAAATCTGAACGCCCTTGCAGCTGATTCTCTGAATCTTCAGTAGCTTAGCATCACATGAATGCAACTGAAATTGCCTGTTTCCAAACTACAAGGATTTTATTCACAAGCAAAGTGACCCACTAGCTCTCTCCTTCCCTGTTCATTCTTTGTAAAGCATAAAAAGAATAAAAGTGGTGAGGAGAGACCTCTCAGGTTCAGGTGGAGCCATACTTCCATTTGCTCCAATTCCTTTCTTCAGGCAGTTTGCTTCCACTCAACTCCACTTTGAACACTACATCTCAAGACAATCAGACATGCAGGATTTGGGTGGACTCCCACGCCTGTGACACGAGGCAGGCACCATTCGCTCTTCCAGAAAACTAGGGGAGAAAACAGGAGTTTAGCCTGTCACTCCCTTTCTCCCAGAGAGGTGAGAGGGAGCAAACTCTGCTGCTGCTCAGATTCACCACCTGCCAACTTGCACATTTTTCCTCAGAGAAAGGGGAACAAGGGGGAGAAGTTGCAGAGGATGTTTTTTGCTTCCTCTGATTGCAGCCTTGTTACCTGTCAGGATTCAGTCTGCTTCAGTGGGTATCTTCCCAGAAATGACTCATGAGCAGAAGGTAATGCTAAGGCAAGTCAAAGTCCCTCCTGAAATCTCATGACATTGAAATGCAAAATCATCCATAGCAATATGGATCAGCTATAACAGTGACAAAGATCTAAGATGTTTGGCAAGCCTGAAGTAACAGGCACAGCTACCGAAGAGGAACAGCATTTGGGAGGTGACACAGCAGCAGATGCCTGCCTGGAAAGAACTGCTGCTCTAAAAAGCACAAAGAAACCAGATTCCCAAAAGGCAAATCCCAAAGTGTTCAAGTATACTACACCAGAACCACCCACAGGTTTGGAGCCACGTGCAAGGGCTGTTCACACAGCTTCACAGAGCAAAGGACCAGCTTGTGACTGGAAGTGTTTCGCAATGTGTCAGTTATACTATTCCACACCAGTATGCAATAGGAGACAGGAGAAAAGACAGGGACAGGAGAAAAGCTCTGCTGTTCAGAGCATTCTGTACCACCAGCACACATTCCTGAGGGGAAAGTTTAGTAACTGCTGCTGCTGGGAATGTCCTTCCCTCCGCCATCGCCACCCCCCACCCCATCCACCCTCCAAAAAAAAAAAAAGAGGATAAAAAAGCCTCTCTGCAGCCTGTAGCACCCTTTCCTACTGAAGACAGCAGGATTGCTCAGGCAGAGGCTTCAGCAGAAGTGTAGGTGGCTCCGTGTAGCGATTTTGCTAAGTTATGCAAAATATTTCACAGGCACTGGATCACCCAAATATTTGCCTAAAAAGCAAGACAAAAAAACTGGCACATTGAACTGCAGAGTACTGGCAAATAGCCTTGAGCAATAAAGAAACCAGAGAGGTAGGTGTGTGGCTACGTGCCACACATCATAAGAAGCCATTTCCATTGACCCTACTTTGTGGATGTGGTAAATAGGCTGAAGGTAACTGCAGACCCTTAGGCTCCATTGCAACAGGCTTGTGTACTTCAGCACTGTGACACCAGAAGCTCCATTTAAGATCACAAGGCACCTTATCTGTAGCTCTTCCTATTGTGCAATTGCTATGGTATCCACACACAGAGAAAAAAAAGGGTAGCGAGTGTAAGGAACATATTTCTTCCCTAAACTACCTCCTTGGAACACTCTGAGTGACTTAAAGCACAGGTCAAGAAGTCCAAGTGGTTATTGCACTGAAGGGATGACATCTGAAAGGCTCCAAGGATGAGAAATGCCAACTATTGTCATTATCACAAACCGGACTTACACCAGATACCACAACAAAAGCAAAGGATGGGCAGAGTCTTCAAAGGGCAGTCAGTTTTCATTGCCTAACAGCAACAGCTCAACTCTAGCACACGGCCTCCCCACGTGCTGTAATTATATTTTCGGCTGTGCTCACAGTCAAGTATTTCTCAACACTAGTTTCCATTCAAGTGGAAATGGCTGACTCTCTGCTACACATGCTGAAAGTCGGACATGGCACTGGACAGGGATGTGGAACTAAAATGATCTTGAAGGTCCCTTCCAACCCAAACCATTCCGTGATCTTCTAAATCAAATGAATTAAAAGCACAAAACTGTGCACCTGTGTGCACACCTTGAATAGCTCTTTTGGTGTTAACCTTGATGCTAGGCCTGGATCCAGTGGCAATTACTTTACAAATTAGAGCACTCAGGTAGCCCAGATACAAAATAATCCTTCATATGAACAGATTAATAAGGTATGGTATGATAGGGCTGGAGCTGCCATTCATACCAGTGCACTGCCATAGCCAGGCTGGCTTTCACAGTGCTCCATCATTCTTAGAGACCACATTTTCCTTCATCTTCAAGAAACTCAAACAACTTGCCTACCCATCTCAACAACAAGTCATACTTCAAGGCAGTTAAAAAACCCAGGATGTCACCATCCACAAATGCCTGCTGACTTGCCACTGCTTCTTTGGGATCTTTTCCCCACTCCTGTGAAAACCTAACCACAAACAGTTTTGCAGCTAGGATTTTATTACACACTGCAACCACTATGCAATTCTCCAGAGTAACTCCTACTCTCCTTCATAGCAGTCTTCTCTTCTATGGCAAAGACGACAGTTCCTGCAGATAGGTGACACGACCTCAGGGACAAGTCAAGTCAGCTTGTGACTCAGTTCAATCAGTCAAAATAATATTCTTCAGAAAATAATTCAATCAAAAAATAATATAATATTCCTATCCTCAATGGATTTTGTAACAGGGCTGCCAAGCCCTGAATCACAGGCCACAATTCCAGTTCCCTGCCTTTAAGTTATTAGGCCAGGATAGGTACAAGTTCCTGCTATAAGGAACAGACTCTGGGGTTCTCAAAGCTGAGTATTCTGTTCATTTGAATTGGGACTAGTTGAGTTAAATTGATTTTTTAAATGTGTTTATCCTCTACAGGGACCTTTTTTTTTCCCCCTCCTTAAATGCTGATTTGCTGAAACTGTGTCTATTCAATACTCATTACGGAAATGTATGGAAAGCTGCCAAAAGAAGCGATGCCTTCTGGACTAAACAAGGGATTTATTACTGAGAACCCACAGCACAGGGTAAAAATCCATCACAAACTTATTGATTTAAACTGATTGTAAGTAATCACACACAATTTATATTAAGTGAAACATACTGCCATCTAATTTAGAGTAAGTGAATTGAATGCTACTACTCTGAATTCTGTTTAAAAGTAAACTCTAATTGATACCCAAATAGAAATAATTGAAGCTTTCAGGAAACATGAATAAAATATTCTGTTATCTCTGTTTATTATGTATTGATAGGTCATTTTTACTTATTTTAAAATAGTTAGACAGTACTTATAGTATTGTATTTCAACAGAGATTTATACATACGCCTGAGGGCAAATTAAATAGAATTGGACAAATACCGCACCTACAGCATGGAGAAAAGAATTTGATGCGCGGGATGCACTTTAAATGACTCCAACTCACTCTTCATATAGAAGCCTCAAACTTTGCCTCCTTTCCAACCAAAATGTGATGAAATCAAGTGAAGCATTTTACAAAAACACAGTTTTCTCATCTCCAAAGGAA
This sequence comes from Buceros rhinoceros silvestris, assembly GCF_000710305.1. Taxonomy (NCBI): domain Eukaryota; kingdom Metazoa; phylum Chordata; class Aves; order Bucerotiformes; family Bucerotidae; genus Buceros; species Buceros rhinoceros. The sequence continues at coordinate 8,556 of NW_010433438.1, read as the reverse complement.
GCGTCTTAGGATGAAAACTGCATTGTATGGCGTAAGTTATCACTGCAGCACCACATCTTCCCTCCAAGATCCCATTCAGGGAATTGTGCTTGTCAGTCTCCTTTGATAGTCACATAATTGGATCCCAATCCTCAGCAGTATTAGCCAGCCCTATAGCCAATTTTATTTCTAAATAAACATTTGCTATTCTTTTAAATTGTCAGTGTGTAAACACTGCCAGGAATAAAATAAAATCTTGTACAGAATGATCTCTCTTACACTCAAATTTGGCTATTAATATTTAAGGATGTAAGAACATAATACTTTTTATTAATAAAATCACTTAGAAAAGGAGTGCAGAGTGTGCCACCACTTTCAGTATTCATTTGGCTTCACAGCTTTTGAAGATCAGAAGCTCACCTTAAGCTTTTCCTAACGAAAACTCCTTTTCAGGTTGTATTTAGATAAAGACTGATAAACAATTTCTCAACAGGAGCATTTATGTGCTGCATCACAACATGATCAACTTAGAAGGTTCACCAGAAACACTTCCACCACAGGCTGGGTGCAGACAGCTCCTCATTAGCTGCCCAGTCACAGGAAGGTGTGTTTCAAGTCTTACATGATATTAAAAGCATAAATAGATGACCATCAGGTGACCTGATGAAAATTTGAAAATCTTATTTTTAAAGTAATGCTCTAACATATGTTGCACTCACAAGTTTGAACCTACTCCTGCAACGAGTTGTATGTAAGTGGAACAGTTGTCCATAACTAGCCTCATTACCATTCAATTAAGCCCATTTGCAGAGTGCACTGCAGGACTGGACCCCTAGGAATTTGTTTTGTTCCGGGAGCTTATTAAATTGCTGGATATTTTCAACAAGGCAACAGCTCTGCATCCAAATCATAATTTACTCCTGTGTGCCTGGTTAGTGCTAGCAACCTGTTAGCCGATATTTTTGCACAACTAGACACTGTAGTTTATAGAATCTTTCCCCACTTTTATCATAATCTGTCTCTTAACACAAATCCCCTATTAAACACCGCAAAACGCAGTGTCTTCAGCTGCCATGAATCAGCGTTGCTTCCCATCAGCTAAGAATCCAGCCACGTATCTAGAGAGAGCTATAGGACATATATAACAATTTCCGCTGCTCAGAGGTAAAATAATACTCAACCCTCTCGGACAATGCTAGATTATAAAAGAGGATGTTCTTGCCAAGCATGACTGAAGTTCTAGAGAGGGTACTATGAGAAACAAAACCTAATTCACAAGCTCCATTCTTAACACAAAGCTATCCTCTACATAGATAGAAAAAAGTCTCTGCTCTCTAGTGACATGAACGTTGCCAGGCCATAACAGTCCTGTCTGCACACAAATCAGAAACACTTGACTGTTTTTGTACCCAGAGGTACATTCATTGGATGCAGGTAGCCAGCTGGTTTGATGTCCTTGCTTGTCTTGCAAAGTATTTACTCCATAAAACAAAAGAATGTTGCGTTACAGAGTATCTAAAGATGGAAGGGACGGATAAGGGCCAGAGTCCAACTCCCCCGTTCCTCACAGGACTATCTACAACTAAATTACACGACAAAGAACATCATCCAGACACGACTTGAACTCTGACAGGCTTGGTGCCATGGTCACTTCCCTGAGGAGCCTCCGCGTAGAGCCTTTTCCCAACATACAGTAAAAGTACCCAAGGAACACTTTTCTAAGGCAGAAAAGCATCACAAGGTTTCCTTTCTGAACACTGCCATGGAACAGACTTGTGGCAGCACCTCAGAGCACTGACACTAACCAGTCTCCGAAAGGGGCAAGCACAGACTCCAGCCTTTGTTTTTTTAAATCGCCTTCCTGACACAGCCTCCAGAGAGATTTGGTGGGGAGGCTCTGACTCCCCACCAAGAGAAGCAAAAGACAGCAAAATACCACAAGATGTTTGCTGTTGTGGTTTTAGTCTCAGCAGGATTTTTTTAAGGAATGAGCTAAAATTTAAGTCAATAAAAATAGCACAAAACACCTCCCCTCACAATTCCATCTTCCTTTGGTATCCCTGTGACAGCATCCTCACACACCTCGTGTTTACAGCCTGCTGCTTTCTCATGGTTGGCCTTTCCTTGCTTACGCTACAGCTCTGGATCTCAGAAAAGTGAAATGTTGATATTGAATGTGAAAGAGAAATTCATCTGTGTGATGAGAGTAGTGAGCTGGTGTAGAAGCTGTCAAACTGAGGAAGCATCTCACAACTGCCATAATATAATGAAAGTATTCTTTACAACTCTGTGACAACAGCAGAGTGAGACAGAAAATGAAACTGCCTACACCCGGAGACTGTACTCTGTGTGTGGGCACTTCAGCCTCTGCTCTGGGCTGTGCAGCCAGGCTGAGCGGGGGCAAGCCCTATTTCCAAAATCTGGATCAACACCAAAAAGGGGCAGGCAGACCAAATTGCTTCCTGTTTCTCCTGTGCCAAAATAAGTCATTATTGTGGTACTGCTTTGGAGTAGACAGGAGAACTGCCAGCATTCCAAGCGCAAGCAGTTCCTTGCAAAGGATCAGCCTCAGATGGCCTCTCTCCTCCACAGCGCACGAGGCTTCAGCTGGGGCAGGATGGATGGAGCCTCACAAAGACAGACAAAGGTAGGTTAGGTAGGAAGAAACCTCAGCCCGTTTGAGGAGAAGCTGGGGAAGACCACTGTCCAGCCCAGCGCACAATGTCAGGCTTTCAGAGAATGCAGCATACACAATGAATGTACTTTTTTAGGAATCCAAATAAAGATGCACATGAAGCTTAAAGCTCTGCAGAGTCCATATATACTCGAACTAGAACATCAGACTGTCAAACAACAAAAGACTTTCTTTACAGAGAAGATCAACACAAGTTCTGTTTTGCCACAATTCCTGGAAAGCTGCATATAATTTTGGTGAACCAGCCTTTGCCTCATTGCAAACATTTCCTGACTCTAGGAAAGCTTAAGATTTATATGCTTTAGACACTTGGGCAGAGATTTTCACAGGTCACCAGGGAATTTGGATGTTGAGCTCTTGCCAGAAGTCTGAATGCTGAAGAGTGAGCACAGGCAAGCAAATATTTGAGGTATTTAACCTCCCCTGAAGGTACCACAGCTAAACACTCAAGTGACCAACCGCTTGCAAAAACACAAGCCTCAGCTTTTAGGAGGTCATTTATGTCAGCACCGAGCAGCTATTAAGGGATGTGGCAGCATTATCCAACACCTTCATCTCAGCTTTCGGTGGTTATGAAGTCAGCGAGGCACACTGCGCCTGTAGTGCAGAGCTTGATTAGCTTCAGGGCTTTTAACCACTGTCGTGATTTTATATAAAGTCTAAGTGCAAAAGTTGGGGAGGAGGGGCATTTAGTAAGGCTGTTTTGAGGCCAGAGGAAACATAAGATTACGGTTAAGAGTGGAAGATTGGTATTATCAAATCAGTACTGTACAATAAATATAGTAAGTACCTTAATTCAATTAGCTGAGTGGAATAAGATGAATGGGGGAGATACTAGTGAAACAGGAAGATTGTGAGAGGCTAAAATTAAACACGCACAGAAGAGAGGGGCAAGGAAAGCAATACTGTAAGCCAATGGGGGTTTGGTGACTACATTAAGTTTGAAAACTTAACCTGGGCACAGATGTCACCTCAGCACTTTTGGAGCTTGTATCCCAGCCAGAGAGTGAAGAGGGACAAAAGTGCCAGTTTATCCACAAGTGAAAACACAACAATGCCAAAATCCTGCAGATGAAGTTTTTAAGCTCTTTGCTAAATCCCCTTGCACTGCAACACACTGAAAAGAAATAAAACTATCACTGTAAAGATCTAGCTGCTTGCAGAAGCTTATTAACTGGTACCACAGCCCACATGTCCTCAGTGACTACTCAGATCTAGCAAGGAACTATGAAAATAATGGGGAGGAGGAGGCAGTCAGGCTAAGAAAAGAACTAGCAGCTGAGGAGGAACAGGTATTTGAGACAGTTCCCAACACTCAAAGCAGAGAGCTAAGCTAACATTGTCCCAGGCAGTGGATATCTGTTTGCACTGCACCATGAGTCAAGGGCCATTATATGCACAAGAGGAAGAGGAAAGCAGCCTGAGAGCATTAATTTCAACTAGGCACTCCAGCAAAAGAAAACTGCTCTCCCTGAATGTTTAAGAAGCCAATGAAGACTGACTTATGCATGTATTTATTAAAATTTTCTCAGCAACAAATATTTCAGCTTTTAGGTGTTGTGTGCAGCTTGAAAGAAAGGCAGGAGCCAAACCATGAGGAAGAACACCATCTCTTTAGAGGATTAGGAATTAAGTTAACTGCACATTAGAGATAAAATAGTGGAGTGCTTGTCTTTATTCTTAATAATAAACCATAAGGCATTGAGCTACACAGCACGATTAACTTCTTTCAGCTTCTCACTATTACTGCTGAGACAGCAATGTGGTACTCTCACAGAAACATTAAAAATACAGAGCAATTAAGTTAAAATTAAGTGAATTTAGGGCAGGCAAAAAATGCTACATTGCAACCCAGAAGAGATAAGTCTTTTGTTCACGTAAAGAACAGCCTGAGCACTAGCAGCGTTAGAATAAATTCCTAAAAAATAAAAGTCTTTCATGGTTTGAAGTGACCAGCTCTGGGGCTCTACATGCTACTCTGCATCTCTCCTCTCCTTTACAACTCATCGTTCATCAGGCTACCTGGTCTCTAGAATAACATCAGTACTAGTGATGCCTACCAAGCTGGTGAAAAGGCTGAACCTGCAAAACCACAGCCAAGGTCTCATCCCTCCTTTACAAGCTCCATGCAGTCTTGAACTTCATTTTTCTTTGACTGGACTTCCCATTCATAAAAGTTCTCTCACTCTTTCTAAAAAACCCCAATAACCAAGCAAAACAAAAAACTCCAAACAACCAAAAAGCCATTTAACTCTGTGAGATACAGAGATACTAAACAAACAGGGACCATTTGGATCATTAGACAATCTGCCCAACACACAGTACAAGACATCAGCAAAACCCCAGACTCAGCAAGACTTCAAGAAATAAAAACACTCTCCACAAGACAGACAGAATTCTGTCTTCAGCATGTAACTGCAAGCCTTCAACTATTCTCTGTGGTTCAAGGAGACATTCACCTGTACCCTAGCCTGGTGGAGGACTGAAGTAAGAGCAGGAACAAAGCAAACCTCCCAGCCCTTCTCTTCCCCCAAGCTTTAGCTGCAGCTTGTAAGCAATCACTGGGTACCTTCTCCCATCCTACCACCTCCCACCCGTGGGAGAAGCTCACCTGAAAGGTATTGGGTTGAGCACCCATCAAATTTCACCTTAAAGTGCACCTTTACTTCCTGAACAAACTGGGCAACACTTAAACCACTGGAAAAACTCCGGCACCAAAGCCCACTCACTGTGTTAAGGCAAAACTGCATCCTTGTCTTCACACAGCCTTGGTTGTTTCACACCTGGTTACTGAGCTAGCTTTCCCTCTGTTACGCAGAGTCTGGCAGAGGTGACGCAGCCTTTAGCAAAGCGCCCCACAGGGAACAGCTGAAGTCATCCTGGCACAAGAAGCATCAGATGCTGTGAGGTGGAGCACCCCTTCACATCTTATTTCTGCAGCTGTCTGAGGTCCTAAGCAACGTATCAAAGCCCTTTCAGCTAGATATGATGTGTTATCCGTGGCATGGTGGAAGACATGCCTTAGCCAAGCGTACAAAGCTCACTCAGTATCTGGAGCTTCGTGGTGGCCTTTAGGCATTTCAACTCAGCTGCAAAGAGGGCTCAGCACCATACACACACACCCTGTGTGCCAGGATGTGCCCTGAGGCATTTCCCACCTAAGCACATAAAGCAGAATGAGGGCGGCTGAAAATTTTCCATGAAAACACTGGAAAAATGCAATGAACCAAAATGAAAATGCTTCCTGCAGATGTACTAGCTTCCAACAACAGGGGCAAATTTCCCCCTATACTCTCCTAGCAGGCTGCAGGGATTTCACCACATCACACACAGAGCAGACACATAAATTACCTGAAAGGGCTCTTGGCTTAACTGCTACAGGAACAGCAGCCTTAGGAAACTGGTGTCTACCAAAGCTGGCAGTGCTTTCAAATCCGTGGTCTGTGCACCCCTAAGGGAAACCCTGAGAAGTGAGCCTTTGGTCACATTTCAAAGGAAAATACCTGCATTAGAAACTACTCTGGGCTTCTCTGGACTGGCACGTGTCAGGATTTTGGGAATTTGAAAGTCTGGCTTCTGCAAAGACTTAGCTCTTGACTTAGCAGCTCTGAGAAACTCAGCTTGCTCTGGAACACAGACAGCAAACTGGGATTTGGCGAAAGCTGAACTCTGCTCCTGAAGCTGGTATGGTCCCAGCTCTCTGTTTGCTTTGTTGGCAAATCACCTCAGGCTGTGGCTGCGCTGGGGCTCTAGAAAGCATTACTTCATTTTGGGTAGAGCATTTCACAATGACATTTCCTGTTTCGTCTTTTCAAGTTATCGGGAGAGTTTCATTCTCCACCCAGAAGAGTGACTTTTCTTGGTTATTTTTTTCATAGATCTGTGGGGTGGGGATGTAACACAATGTATAACACATATGGAGAAGTTTGGAAAATTAGGCTCAGTTTGATGTTGGGTAAACTACGTGAGCCTGCAAGTCGCTTACTGGGCTGAAACTACAATACAGAGCTCCACAATCCCAAACCGGTGCCACTGCCAGGTACCCTGTTTCTCTTGTACTCCATATTTGGAGTAAAAATGCAATAGCTTTACTGAGAGAATCAGAAGAGGCGATTTTGCTGTAACTTTACTGGTAACATCTCTCAAATTTTTTCATACCTGTGGCAAATTTGGGAT
>NW_010433438.1:0-1590 GCF_000710305.1 Buceros rhinoceros silvestris | reverse complement strand
AGAGTTTATTATCTTCAACAGGTCTTCAGCCACCTAGAGGAAGAAAAGAGTCACAAGCATCATGAGCCTCTGCTTTTGCACCACTTGCAGGTTCAGGAATTCACATAAACCCCACTTTATTTTGGAAATAAGTAGTCTATTATGCACAAATCATTCCCATTTGTTTCCTTTTAGATGACATCCTCATCTCCCCGTTAGATAATCTTATGTCCCCCCTCAAAAGCTTAAATAGCCTCATAAAACACCCTCTCCCAGGCTAATGTTAAAGCACTGGTTTTATACCCGTCAGATATACTAAGTCCATATTTGCCAATACATGGAATTATCCATCCAAAGAATCCCTCAGAGCTTCTTGAAGGGTCACATGCCAAACGGTAACAGCAAACCAATCTTCCTTTCTAAGAGCCCAAACTCAAATCTAGTATTCTAAATAAAAGGAAATACTACAATTTTACACTTAACCATCACATTTTGTCTCTTGTCCCCCCAGTACACGTATTTGCAAGGATCTTTCTCCTGTCTTGATGAGTTAAGTGTGCAATATGATAGTCTTTCACTGCAATTTCACTGATGGGATGTGTTTAAAACGAAAATCGAAAGCATGAATCACTGACAAGTGCAGTGTTGCAGAGCTGTCTTATTTTTCAGTTGGATTCCCAGGTTTAGCAAAGTGCTTAGCTCACACAGCAAAATGCTGCAGGCACTCACATGCGAGTATTTTGGCAGCGAAAGTCAAGGACATTCCTGATTTAGCCCTTCAGAGACAGGCAAATCAGGCCTGCACATTCGCATAGAACAAAAGTTGTCAAAGGTACATGCACAAAAACAAGGTCCAGTTTGATCCCACAGTAGCCTAGATGCCAAAATTTCATGGAAATTCATGTAAATGATCAATGGGACACAGCTCCAACTCCTCTACACTAGATTTACTGGAAATAGACTGTTTCATCAAGCAGTCTTGGTGCCATTCGAAGCAGAGTTTACTAAGTCAAAGCTGCACAGGCAGGGAGCAAGTTCATGGAGTTTAGAATCAGCAGCACTATAAAGCTATTGCAGTCCTTACAGAATAGTTCTTAAAACACGATGCCCATTTTGACTGTAATCCCTCCAAATTCAAGTCGACCTAAAGATAAAACTAAATAATCTGCCAGAACAGCCTTACTGCACTGCTAATGGGTACTGGAAAATAAAACCGGGGGGAAAACACCAAACACAAAACCAGCGTGATGACATCTCCCATAGACAATTTCTTATAGCAGACCTAAAAGCTCTTTACAGGAGGAAAGAGCCAGGGGAAGGGCTGTACCACAGAGAAAGCAAGCAAGGCTGATTCTCAGTGTGACAGGCTGGAGCAGAAATCAAACCTGACGCCTCCAGTCCTTGGCTTCGACACCAGCTTTAAAACACACCATCTTCTGAAGACACACTCTACAGGACAACACGCATTGATCTACACCCCCACGACGGGAGGGAGATCAAATTTTACCTCTAGTTCTAGACAGCCGGGCCGCATCCGCACGTCCCCAGAGCTCGGCAGCCCCGCTATCACCCCAGACCCTGCCCGGCCGGGGCGCGGGGTGCCCCGGCCCC
>NW_010433437.1:190633-191867 GCF_000710305.1 Buceros rhinoceros silvestris | reverse complement strand
TGGCGTCGGGGAGTGCGCTGGGAGCTCTGCATCCGCCAGCCGCCGCGCCGCTGCCTTCGCTGGCTGCGGGCCTCGGGCGCGTTGTCCCCGCTGGGGCCAGCCCCGATCTCCGGTCGGCCTTTCAGCCACGTACATGTTTGGCTTGTTTACTGCTACCTGGGAGCTCCTCGGGTTTCGTGGAAGAGGTCGGGGATCACCGGCGTGGCCTTATTTCAGCCGCAGACGAAGGGCTCTGGGCAGAGCGACCCTTGCTCCGTGTGCTCTGCCTCTGCAAAGTGCCACCCAGCGTCTCCGGGAAGGGGCTTGCCCACCTTTCCGCATTCTTTGCTTTTGTGTTAAACAGTCCTTTTCTGTAGATTCAAAAGTTTTTTACATGAACGTAAAGAAAGCGTGAGCCAAAGCTCGGCTGCAGGCTGATTTCTGCCTGAGCTCTGGGGCACCATTAGGGGACGGATTCAGACTGAAATCAATCCTGAGCTTGAAATTAGTGCTAGTGGCTCTGACCCCATATCGAGGACTTAAAAAAGTTTTTAAATTTTTTTAGTTCTAGCTCAGATGTAACTGAAATTCTATTTACAGACTTACTCTCCGTAGACACTGTATTTGTAAAACCCAGCAAAGGGTCCTCTGGCTTTTCTGTGCTGAACTTAAGCCTGGCCGAGTGTACTGAAGTCACTGGAGATTGCCCTAAGCTTGCCTTGGTGTATGAGTTAAAGACTTTAGCTAACACAGCTGGTATTTTACCCTGAGCTCAAATTCCTGGTTAAATGCATTTACAGTCTTAAATTCCTCCGAGCTGGCAGATGCAGCGGGGCTGCCAGGCTGTTCTGCTGTCCATCAGCGTAGGTGAACTAGGCAGGCACTTAAAAGCCGGACCAATACCTGCTGCAGTTCTTCCACGGCTGTATTACTGTGACCTTCCCGATCAAAGGAATGGCCTCTGCAAAAGCACGTGGACTTTGGAACAGGAGAGGACAGCTGTAGAGAGGAGAGTATATTTTTTTTAACTGCTCATGGCAGGAAGACAAGGCAGTGCGGTTTCCTGTGGATCTGCATCCTATTTGTACAAATCCCTTCCTCCTTGCACCTCCGCGCTCTGCCTTTACTCAGCAATTCCTCCCTTTTTCTGCCATTCTTCCCTTTCCTCACGTCCTCTAATTTTTGCATTATTTTAAAGAAGTCTTTGTTGTCCGTAGTCCATATAGTGTTGAGACAGAGTCCGCCAAAGGGTCAG
>NW_010433437.1:184661-190528 GCF_000710305.1 Buceros rhinoceros silvestris | reverse complement strand
CCGAGGCCGGCAAAGGGTCAGGAAGAATTAGATGTTTTCATCTGTATGGGAGTTTTACTTGGATCCAGGTTCCCTGTTGATCCTGATGAATTTCAGCGACTGAGAGCACAGATTCTGACTTCCTTTTACTGTGCTCCAGCTGTAGAACAAACTCTGGATCAGATTTTAAAAGCTATATCACATTTAAAATGATTTTACATATTCTTGGGAGAAGCCTTGTAAAGCGATTAAGCCGTGCAGGTAACTTTTCCTCCTCTATTTCCTACAAACCCATCCTGCATTCAGATGTTACAACCTGTGGTTTGCTTTTTTGGAATAAGCATTGGGTTGATCAAACTGTAACGTGTGCTCAGTCGTGGAGGTGTGATTTGAAACCTGCAAAATAATACTGGGATGAACACAGCTGTTGCCTGTAGTGCTGCATGCAGTGAGTCAGATTCAGAGCTGCATGGTTTTACACCAAGGCTTTGGGTCTCATTTTTAAAATACAATCAATAAATATTAATTAATATGAGTATTTTCTGATCAGACTTGCAACATTGATGTTTTCTTTCATGATTTTAGAATTGTATGAAATGGAAAGAAAATACTCTTCCCACTGAAAGAAAGCAGAAGAGTCTGCATAGTTGGCAGGTTCCTGAATTTTCTTTTGAGTAGCCCCTGTTTTTCCCTTGCCTTTGGAAGTACGTGGCAGAACTCACGCGTTGTTGTGGCCTTGAGGGCTTCTTCCATTTTTAAAGCTGCTTGTTGGTCACCTTCCCCCTTTCTGAAGCTCTTTTTGAGCCAGGTGGTGCTGGTACGTAGGTGATTCTGTTCCCAGAAAAGTCTCTAGTTGGCACGCTTTGTGTGGGCTTTTTAGATTCATCTCAAACGAGTACATTTAAAGCTGTATTGATTTTGTTGTGCTTTGAACTTGACCTTTTTCTTATTTGTTAATGCGGATGTAGCTGTCTGAGATAACTGTTAAGTATTACAGAGGGACTGAACTCTGTCAGTGACTCAGTGCAATTAAATGCTTCCTATTTTTAGGTACTTCGGAGATTTCAGAGTCTGCTAATTCTGGTATGAATGCATTTTTAGTTATCACAAGTAAGTATTATGTTGTATCTTTGTACAGTTTATGTATATTATACCTTGAAGTGATGCTTCTTGGCTGTAAATGAGAGAAAAAGCGAATGCTTCACTGAGGAGGCTCTGAATGGGGAACACGAAGGATGGTGAAGTCCCGGCATGGGTGATGCTGTGCCACAGCAGCTCCCTCTTCTGGGCTAAGCATGGGTGCCATTTTGCTGGGGTAATTCTCACCTAAAGTCACCCTGAGAACATGGATCTCGAAAGTGTCTGGAAACTGCATTCCTTGCAGAGCAGGTGGAATGAAACCTCTGATTTCATAGAGAAAAGCAGCTTGTTTAGGCATAGGCATCAGCTGTAACTAGGAATTTCAGGAGAGACCTTTTGTGCCATAAATGGCTTTGAGGTCATTGATTAAATAATGTTTGTGTCCTACAGGGAAGGAAACCTGCACCAGCCCCCCCTTAGCACCCACGAAGAGCTTAAAGAAGGAGAATCATGGGGTGGATTCGCAGTAGATCCTGGTAGTGGTGCTCTGAATTTGCTTTGCACTGGTTGATGTGGAGCTGCAGTGAGGACCTCAACTACGGAGACGTGCCCACCTTCAGTGTCTGCTTTCGTGGTCCACATCACCTCCTGGAGAGGTGGCTCCATCCTTGCCTGGGTTACACTCTGGCTGGTATTCTGTAGGGGATGCTCACACTTACACACAGCACATGAACCAGCTTGAGGAAGCTCCCAGTTCAGCTGCTGCTGTTTCAGACCAGAAGACCCCAAACCTGGTGCTTGAGATCAAGGAGCTGATTTCTCTGATCTGATGAAAGTGCACTTCAATACAGGTAGGCTCTCGAATGTGTGACTTTCCCTTCATATTTTACTTTGGGACTGATTTTCTCAGAAATATGGAGCACAATTTCCTGCTTACACATCTGTCTGGCATCCACAGATGGTGAACATGGATTGATAGGCTTTCCCAAAGAGTGTTGTAGGGCTACTGAGCATTTGGAGTTACAGCCACAGGTCATTGCATGGGACTCATTTTAGGTGCCAACCAACCCAGCTTATGGTGTAGAAACACTTCAGTGTCTTCTGAACTTAAGTTTATTTTGGTGCAACATCTCCTTTCTTTCCTAAGAGCTCAAAAACTAGGATAAACCTCCCTATTTCCCACCTGGCTCCCAGCAAGTTCCAGATCTGGTCCTAGTTAGTGCTGTGAGAACATATGTCATGTGGAGAACCGACGAAACCCAGAATTTGTTGTTGGAAAAACCCTGGTGTTTTGATGTTTTTTATGTGAGCATCCAAACTGGGACAAATTGGTTTTCTTACATGGATTTGAATTGCAGGGGGGGAAAAAATGAGAGATGTCCAAATCTGCATACGAAAGCTGTGGTAACTCCGAGGTGTTGCCGTCAGAGGCCTTTGCGTCCTTGCTCTCTCTGGTGTTGTCCCTGTGACCATGGCCTCACTTTTCCGTGCCCTGTAGTAATGTCTCTGCTGGAGCGTGTGACCCCTGTGAACCCCACACCAGGTCTCTTCCCAGAAGGAGCTGCCAGCTGATAGGTTTTTAGAAATAAGAGTGTCGGGAAACTTGGCAGCTGGTAACAGAGCAGCTGTATTTGTGGTTTCTAACTGGAAAACACAAAGCAGAACTAATTTAAGCTACTATACGGGTCACTACAACTTTTGAAGCGAGGGAGACTAAATATGTTGCTACCAACATGGTAGGTAATATTTTAGCATGAAACATTGGCTGACCCTGTTAATTTTACTTGGAGAACAGTATAGGAGAAGCACAAGGGATAACATGTCCTGTCAGGTTGCCCACCAGTAATCGCATAGACTCTGTGCTTGTCACCCAGTGCTGGTTGTTGCTGGTGACGGTGAGAACAACGCTGAGACTGCGAGAGTGACGTGAGAGCTGCTTTACACAGTGAACCGCCAGCTCATCCGAGTCCTGGGTTTCAGCTGGTCAAACTGGTACTACTCCGTTTGGAGCAATTTAGGTTTCAGAAGGCACAGTATCTGCAGGAGCAAAGCCTGACTGCCAGGAGGAACCATCCACCCCTGAGACCTGTGGGATGATTTCCACAGGTGCTGGTGGCAGTGGTGTCACCAAATCCCTGCTCTGCCCAGCAGCGTCTCAGTGAGCTCCTCTTCAGTGCACAAGCCTGCTTACGAGCTTCCTGAAGCACAGAAGAGCTAAACGCGATCGTGTGCTGCTTAACTTCCGTGATTTCCGCTGTGTGCTCGGCTTATTAGGGGTGTCTTCGTTAGCCTGGCTAAGTGTGTCCTCTGTGGAGATGAGTCTCTGCCTTTCTTCCTTTAGCTGAACAGCCAGTGACCAGGCAGCAGTTCTAGATTTCACTTCCCTTCTTCCTTAGCTTTGGGTGGCCCCTGCCACTGGAGAAATTGAGGTTGTGTGAACGTCGTGGCACTGATGTGATACAGTAGAAACGGTAATTATTATTAGCCAGGGACCAGAAAACCCTGTTTGGTAGGAGGGTCGTCACTGCTCAATTTGCAGTGCACTTGCCTGAGCACTTGCTCAGCTGAGGTCATTTTGGGAAGCTTTGAGTTCTTTTTTGTCTTAGATATGGGCCATTAAGTGTCACGGCCTCAAGCAGGTCTCTCCATACACAAGAACTGGAAACTTTCATTGTAGGCGCTTGGTTGCTGAAATCTCCACGTTACAGCATGACTCCAGCAGTGGTGATTCAGGAGAAGGAACATGGAAGCTCCTGCTGACGCATCAAACCCAATTCTGTTTTGTTTTTTTTAACTTCGGTCTGATATTTTGCCATCCAAAGGCATCTGAGGGACCTTGTCTTTGGGAATATTCCTGCATTGCAATAGGAAGAAGCTTAGCAGCTCGTTCTTTTGATTCCTTCAGCTGCTGTAGGATGGGTGATGGTATTAGACCAGAAAGCAACTTCATCAGAGCTGCCTTCACCGATCCTGGGGGTAACTGAAACCAGAGTTGCTAGAAAACACTTTGTAGCATCACCACTGCTTTTGACAGTGCGTGAAATGAGGATGAGTCTGTGCTGTTGTAATTAAGGGATTGTGTGAAAAATCTGGTAAACGGTCCAGGTATAACAGGAGCATAAACTTTCCTGAAGTCAGACCTGCTACCGACTCCCCTTTGGCTTCGGTTTCCTCCTCTGTGACTTTGCGAATACATTTGGCAGTGGCTGGAGTTTGAGTTGCAGCCACAGAAAGTAAAACTGAATGTCATTGAAGGGTGTGCTCTGGAAGGAGGGTCCAGGCCTGCTGTACTTAATGAAAGAGTTTGAGGTTATTTATTTCTAAATGGCCCGATGCAAGCGATAACTTCTGGCCTGCAGCAAAGAGGGTGCGGTGTCCAAGTCCTGCAGCTCGTTCATGTTTCCCTTAACCTTGTAAATAGCATTTTTTTATGAGTCGGAGCAGGGTGTCAGGCTGTGTCTGCTCCCCCAGCCTCTGCAGGTGTGCGCACATGCTGCGGGAGCAGCGGGGAAGGCGGTGCGGGCTGAACAGGAGAGGGCACTGGCACTCCAGAGCTGTGCTGGGCTCAGCACCTCCACCGGGCAAAGGAGCGATTTCCTCAGCCCGGCGCACACTCACCTCAGCTTATGCTCTCAATGAGCCAAGAGCTACGGAAAGAGAGAAAAAAGTGAATGAACGGCGACTGTTGTGTGGATCCCTCTGGAGAGGGGGAATCATCGCTGTGCACACGCTGCAGCGGGTGAGAAGCTGCCCCTTTCTTTCCACTTGACACAGGCGAGTTCGTCTGCTGGTGTCTGCTACGGCTCTTGTGTGTTTTGAAAAACCCTGAGTTTAGCGTCCATTCTTTCACACCTACGTTAGGTGTCTGATACACAAACTGAGGTGATGTTTGTGTTGCCCAAGGGAAGCTCAGGTCATCGCACTCTCTCTGGCGGCTGTAGAAGCGAGCAGCCCTTCACCCCAAGAGCCGGTATGTGCTGCCTCTCCTGCCCACATCTCTCAGCCATCAGAGGCTGCAGAGCTCTGGATTTCCCTCCTGCTTCACAGCACTAACTAACAGTGTGTCCGGGAGGAATTAGCAAGCGGCCCCTCCCCGGTGAGTGGGGAATGCTGGGTCAGGCTGGTGCTGCTGCTGGTGACCGGCTCCCTGCCCTGAGTTGAACTGCTGGGCACAGACCGCTTTCTTAATTTCCATCCTTTTTTATTTTCGTCTTTTTGCTTTGCACATGTAAAAGGTCTATTGTGTCAGAATGAAGCAAGTTCTGTTTGTTTTCAACTCTAATAAGTCTTAATTAGACCCAAAGTAAAACTCTCCTGAAGCTGCTGGCATAATTACAGGCTGGGAGAGCCTCCCTGCCGAATCTAAATCCAGCCCCCGGCTTCCTGGTGCTGTCAAAGAGCGCGGCAGAAGGAAGCGGGGACGAGGCATGGCTGGCAGCAGCCCCTTCATTTCTCTCCCGAGTTCCTTTGCAATTTGTCTCTGCTCTGTGAAGGTTTGTGAAAGGCAAAGCAGAAAGGGCCTGACAGCAACGGAAGGAAATATATTTAGAAATATGAAAAATAGGAAGGGGAAATGTTTTATTTGCATTATTCACTAGGTTCTATTATTTATCACGTTGCTACTGTATCATTGTCTAACTCCCAAAGACATGGCTGTGCTTCTGGAGGGCAGCTTCGTGCTGCTGCAGCCTGTCTGTTAAAGGTGGACTCTCGGTACGAGACACCCTGTGGCTCTTGCAGCGCCGCTTAGTTTAGACGATGGATTTGTCAGGGCAGGTTTTAGGTCTAGGATGCAGGCGGGTTCCACA
>NW_010433437.1:180715-184561 GCF_000710305.1 Buceros rhinoceros silvestris | reverse complement strand
GTCTCCCCCGCTGCCCTCAGCTGAGTGTTTTCCTCAAACCAGAGGTGATCTTGGGCAAGGGGAGCCAGCAGCAGCAGCGGGCCGATTGCCACGCTGGATTTAACAAAGGCACAAGCTGCCTTCCTGCTCCGAGCAGGACACTGGGGGCTTCGTCTTCCTCAGTGACCTTCACAGCATCATCTAAAACAGAAGGAACTTCCCAGGCAGCAAAGGGGTGTTTGGGTCTTGCACAAGTGTGTTTAGGTTGTCGCCATGTTTCCAGTGGTGTTCTTGAAGGACCATGGAGCTGCTGCTGTTTCTGTGGAGTGGCTGGCATCCTCAGTGATCTACCCTCACCCATGTTGGTGTAAGGGAAATGCAAGACGTTAGGAGGGACTTTTCTGCACTCTTCTTACTCCTTTCCTCAGAAGCGAAGATGCCTAGCCTGTGTGTGGTTGCTTTCTTGGCACAGGAGAACAGCAGACAGATGTATACGTCATTTATTGCTGCTTGGCAGGTTTATGGGAGCACCATCTCTTGGAGCAGTTCCCTTTTGCTGCAGCAACTGCTGCCTGCTGCACCTCTATAGTTAGCTTGGACAAATTTTTTTCCACTCATGGGGTCATGGACTTTGTATATGACTTCTAATACTTCCCCATAGGCAAATATTTACACATATGTTAAAAAAATTCTTTCATTTATGTGCAGGGCTTCATTCAGGTCCAGTTGTGCCTGTTCACACGTGTCCTTTAATGAGGGTCTGCCTGGAAACCCAGCCTCAAAACTGTCCAGACTTAGTGTCCATCTGTATCAGATGAACCCTTAAAAAGCCCGGAAAAAATAAGGACCTGAAATGTTTCTCTATGAGAATGCATAAATATTCAAATGCTAAACTAAAAGGGCCCTCGTCTCATCCCACAAGCCGTTTGAAAGCATTGCTCATTCAGCCACAGGAGGATTTTAGAACTTGAAAAAAGAATTGCCACAAAACATCTGCAGTCTGCAAAGAGCTGTTCTGCAAAGTGTCTTGAAGGCATCCTGGGATGCATCCCTGAAGGATTTATTACCTCCAGCTGGCTGAGTCGCAGCAAATGCTCCTTTCTTCGTCTAGATGGCACTCTGCAGTCTGAGAAAGCCTTTTCCAGATTAACGTGGAAAGCAAAGTTTCAGCAGCCACAGCCTGGAGCCTGGATCTGTAGTTGTAATTGTGTGAAACTCTGGTTACGTGAATGGGCAGGAAAGGGAAGAGAGGTAGAAAAAAAAATTACACCAATGGAATTTTTTAGGGCTTATGAGCTCGGGGTCCTTAGAAAATACAGTCTTTCCTCCTGGAGCAGGTGCCGGTCCCTTAATATTTGCTTGATAAATACATGCAGTGTATTTTGGGAAGCTGCAGCGCAGTCGGGCCTCCCAATCTTCTCCTTAACCAGTTCCACCGCTCACCCACCTATTTCTTGTCCTTGTAGGCTTGTTTGCTGTTTGTCCCCCAAGTCGCTCACTACCTGTTGTACAGCCCAGCTATCAAAGGCGTGGTGTTAGAAATACAAAGATGCTTATGATTTAGATACTGACATAGTCCAGAAAATAGAGCTGCCCCAGGGCAGTACTTACTTTTGAAGCACATACTACCTCCTACGAGTTTGTTTTACTGGCTATTCTCGGGCAGGAAGGGAAATGTCTGGGTGCACTGAATACAAAGCAGGATCTGATAAGGCAGCTTGGGAGAATGACAAAGGGGTATTTGGGGGTGTGCTAAAATGACCGGGGTGGAAGAGCAGTGGGGTGGAAGTGTGAAGAGCGAGGGAGGAGCTGGGAACAGCAGTGTGCATTTTTCAAGTGATTAAAATGGCAGCACACCCAATACCACTGGTGCCATCCTTCCCATGGTCTGAGTTCACGACATGGGCTTCAGACTGAAGGAAACGGAGCCCCTTCATCTCTGGCCGAGCGGCTGTCTGGGGATGAGCAGCACTGCCACACGAGGATGGGATTCCCTGTATAGCTTACTGTAAAATTGGAATTTATTGGCCTGAATGGGGTGAAGGGGGCTGAATACATCGTGTAAGTTCCTGGTGCTGTCCTGTCCTTAGGGAGTCTTGGTGAAAGGAGACGGTTTTCTCTCTGTTTGGCCCCTGCCTGCCAGGGGAACTACGTGGCTGAGTATTGAAGTCAACATTTGCTGAATCTGGAGCAACTCTGTCAGTGGCCTCTGCTTGGAGCGAGACTCCCTTTCGCTGAAGGCATTGGGGTTGGGAACGGTGTCTGGGGAGATTTGCTTGAGATTTCTGCGTCCTTTGAGCTTGCTGTAAGTGAGCTCTGAGCTTGGTGACTCATTTCATGTGGCACTTAGAGTACCCTCTCTGCTGCAGGGACCCACCTTTCCCCATGCTGTGGCAGCTGGCAGTGCAGTCCCAGCACATGCTGCCTAGATGTCTTCAGAGAGCAGCTTTTTCCCAGGTGGCAGTTACCAAAGCAGCAACGAGTTAGTGATGTCTGTTTTCCCTGGTTCATGATTCTGCGCTGGATGCCTGTGTGTGCTGTCCTGAGTGGTGTGTGAGCAGGGTTCACCCACTCCTCCACCTCCCACTGCTTCCCTTCCTTTGCTCTTACTCATCTCTGGCGTGATTGCCTGCGTCTTGATGCCTTTCCTGTAGTTCTCCTTCCTTTTAATTTCTGTGCCTCTAGCACAGGAGGCATCACCTGTACAGCTCATCCTTGGTGATTTGTGCTGGGTCAGCTCACAAAACCCATGTGTCCTGTTTGTTTTGTGCTCACCTGACACTAGTTGCCTGTTCCAGGCTAATGAGAGCTCTAGGAAATGGTTTTGTAAAGCTGCTGCCCTGTCCTTCCAATTCCTGCCCGCAAGGTCTACTGTTAAACTGAGGTGGAAAAGGATGAAGTGTGTGTAGATTGGAAGGTTTAAATAAAATTACAGAATTATTTAACCTTTTCTTATTTCTGGTGTCCACTGACCAGGGATCTGTCAAAAGAAAACCTACATATCTACGGCACATTCCCAATCTCTCCATCCCTGTCCTGTTCCCTGTCCATTGGTCCCTTCCACAAAGCGTTGTCTTCCGGGTAACACTTTGACTTGCAGCTCCAACCCTCAGATATGTTGCTCAATGCTTTTAAAATTAATAGAAGCTCTGAAAAGCACAGTTCAGGGTGGGTTTATGTGAACCCACTCTTTCTTCAGAGCTGCTTGGCTCTGGTTTGCACAGTTTTAAAATCTCTTGTCTTTGGCTGCTACACCCCATCTACTCCCAGGCTGCATGTCCCTCAGGGATGAAGGCAGAAGAGTGATGGCAATGGTCCCAGGGGGTTGCCACTCGTCATGCCAGCTGGAAGGTGGCTGGATGGACCACAGGGTTGCTCACACAGGATGTGAGTAACCTGAGGGTGCTGTCCTGTTCTGATGGAGAAAACAGGGAGTAGTGAGCAAGAGGTGGCTTGGACCTGCCATGGTGAAGCACCAAAAATAACCTTGGGCTCCATAGAGTTGCTGCTGACATGGGGAGAAGAATTTCAGGATCTTGGCAGTATTAAGGGGGTGGCAGAGCTCCAGATGGGGTTCCCCATGTTGCAAGCTGGAGCAAACTTCGAATCTGTGCTGCCTTTACAGCAGAAGTAGGTTTCCACGTCTGTCTGCTGTCCCAGCAATACCTTTGCTGCACTAAGGGAGCATCTGGCTGTGATCTGTGTTGAAAACCTGCTGGGGCCCAGCAGCAAGATTAATGCTTTTGGGGTTTTCCTGGTGAGACTTTGTGGTATTTACCAGAACTCCCCTGAGGGCAGAAATTACTGCATTAAAAGCTTATGGCATCATTGATCATGGGTTTTGTCCCCATCCCCGCCCCCCCCCCG
>NW_010433437.1:179022-180594 GCF_000710305.1 Buceros rhinoceros silvestris | reverse complement strand
CCGTTTTCTTCTGGCAGACTGGCCCAGTATCACTGATAAGAGCCTCTTCATTTTTCTCCATTCAGAAGAATAAGTTTATTCAAGTCTTTTCTACACTTGAGCCATCCTCAGGCAAGAAGGAGCCTTGAGAAAATTTTGGATTACCAAGTGGAATTGCTTATTACTTTGAATGCAAGCACGTTTTGACCTCTCGCAATCTAGGTTCCTTTTGAGTAATTTAATTCATGGTTCTTCATAAATTTGTAATAATTTAATAATTTCAAAACAAATATTCAGATGATGTCATCATCGTTCAAAGATCCTGCTTTGATGTGAGGAGAGCAATGTGGGACAGAGGGTGGTTTCAGATGTACTAGTTTCTCCTGACATGGTGGCACTTGCTGATGGGGGCAAGGGGTTGACCTGGGAGTGGACTTGCATGGTGGTTCCCAGCTATGCTCTGGCCCAAGATGTAAATAGAGTGGTTGAAACATACTTTGGGGGCCAAATTTGGCAATATTTAAAAAATACGTCCCAACTTTGTAGGTAGAAAACTTAAAAATGAGGATGGGAACGGGGTAACTTCTTAAATCTACTGTGGTTATGGAGACTGTCTGCACCATGGGGCATAGATATGACAAAAAGTCGTGCCCTTGCTCCTTGGTGCTCTATTCATTTCCATCCTCACAACCTCTCTGCTGAGCTGTGTCAAGGCGGGCCGCAGATAAGCCTTGTACTACTGCATGCAAAACATTTCTGAATTTATGCGCTAATTAACCTGACAGTATGACTTGGCTGTGAGGAGCTTGGTCTCCTGGCAAGCCTGTCTTTGCAGACAACGATCGTTCCCTTTTAACTGGAGCAGGGAGCACGAGGCTGGGGCAGGGGGAGGCAGCGGTGCCTCAGGGGAGGTGTTCAGGATGAGGAAGCGCAGGTTCTACGGAGGATGCAGCAGCTTCAGAAATCTCTTCTTTCAGCCTCCCCTTTTAATGGAAGTTTTATTTTAGGAAGTTTTGGTTAACATCATTCTAAAGTTGATTTCAATTTTATTTTTGAAAGTAAGAGGCTATAAAGCTCCTGGCTGGGTTTTTGTTTTTGCTGGCTGGGGAAAGAGAGGTGAATTGGCTGCCTCTCTCCTGCAGGGATGCTTTTGGGGCTGCTCAGTGTGTTCCCACTGGCAGTGCCTTGCAGCCTGACCTACCTACAGCCATGATTCATCTGCCACCTCCTGGGAGCAGGTGAGGTGTCACAGGCGCTTCTGCAGCCACCTGAGCTGTAGCTGTACCGTGCCACACTGCACGCAAAATCCCTGTTGCTTTTGCCAGCATGTCCTGGGGCCTCTGGGGTTTCCTTTGCTCCCTGTGCTGCTGCTGTCCCAGCCTGAGCACTGAGGCTGTTAGCGCGGGAGAGATGATCCCGTGCCTTGCTGGTGGGGCTGGGGCCTCTCTGGCAGCCGTGGGTCCAGTGCTGAAGTCTTTGCCTTGGCCTCCAGCGTGGGGATGGGGGGACGCAGCGGGCAGGGGGGTCCATGTCAGCCCACTCCCAGTGCCTGCCCTGCGGTGTGCCTGGCTGGAGGAGCCGCAGCCTGGCCGC
>NW_010433437.1:175709-178952 GCF_000710305.1 Buceros rhinoceros silvestris | reverse complement strand
GGGTGGCCGTGGCTGGAGGAGCCGCAGCCTGGCCGCTCTGCAGGAGGAGAGCTCGGCACCCGGGGTGCTGCAGAAATAACACATCTGGCCATGTGCGGATGAATGGCTGCTCTTTCTATGCTCTTCCTTGGCTGCTTGTTTCCTACGTGCTTGTGCAGGACAAGCTAATATCAAGTAAATTCATATGAAAAGTCTCATAGTGACGCTTTTGCTGAAGAAGCTGTTGTGGGAGAATAGCAATGGCCAGTTCCAAAGCTGGGCTCAGCACTGATCCCTTGCACTGCCTCGGGCTCCCTGCCTGCCCCCAGGCAAGTTGGTGAAATCATTGTTGGCTTTTGATGGCAGTCTGTGATCTGAGTGCCCAAATCCCTCAGAATCAGCAATTGTCTGTGTTCCCACATCCGCCTCAGTTGCTTCTCTGTAAAATGGGTCAAAGTGCAGCGTGTGACTTAGATGTCATGAATAGCACAAAACCGGGGATGAGGTGCTGGTACCTTGTGATGGGGCTTGCAGGGCCTTCTCCCTCCCCTCACATCCCTCTCCTCTTGGCTGGACCAGTTCTCCCCAGAAAGGTGTCAATGCACAGGTGATGTTTCCACGGGCATCAGCCCGCGTCGCTCACTGCTCACTGGGGATGTGCTGAGATGCACAGCGCTCCTTGAAACTTGCTGCTCTCTTAAAACTGTCTTTTTCTCTACTCTTTATTTTTTTGTTGAGTAATATTTTTTTGTTCTTTTATGTATTTCAACATTCTTAGTAATATTGGAAAAGGAAGACTTTTTTTTCCTGAAAATAATGGGCATGCGGAAGTGGGGGCTGCATGTGAGAGGGAACATTCGAATAAAGCTGGGTCGGTGCGTAACTGTTCAAAAGTTCGGAAGGAAACCAGAATGACACTGCAGCTTCATATACTTAAAATCACCCCAATAAAATTGCCAGTAAATGTGCCCGATTATTGCAGCAGAAGTCTGGTTCATGAATTCCTTGCTCCCTGGCTGGGAAGGTGGCAGAGTTTTGGGAAGGTTGTGATTCCATGTGCTGCGCCTATGGGTTTATTATGTGGAGAGTGTGGGAAACCTGCCTAGTCTAACAAACACCAAAAAATCAAAAAATAGTGCTGTAGGGCAGCACAAGCGTTGGATAAGCCCTGAGTTATGAGCATTTGTCTAAGTGGAGCACGTGGGTCCTTAGGCTTAGCCCAGCGCCAGCATCAGGGTGTTTGGGCTAAGCCGTCCTGGGGGCTGGAGCCAGGCTTGCTGGTTGGTTTGTGCTTGGGTTTCCTCATCTGGAATAAGGGAAGTGTTTAGGGTTTTAAGCATATGGATAAACCTAAATCAAAATGATAGTGTTTCATTCCAGACCGGGCATCCATACAGGAATAACTGTTCCAAAATAACTCATCGCATAGACAAACCGAAAAAACCAGTAAATCTATTTTAACCAAAGGAATGAGGGAGGTATAGAGCTCTGGGTGACAAGCACAGCTCCTGAAAACACATGAATCACAGATCACAATAGGCTCTTTTAAGAGCTCAGGAATGATAGTGCTGTTTTGGGGATGGCACATCATGATCCCATCTATATGTGCGTATACTATATTTATACTATATACTTGTATATGTTCCAGTTACATATAAATCCAATTTACTGGTGTGGGCTTTAGAAAGAACTCTGACTTGTAATTTCAGAAAAATAATGTGATAAAAAGGAATGTAGTTTATCAAAGCCGCACTGCTGAATTTATGACAAGAACGGGGGAGATAATGGGATTTCTGAGACTGTACAGATGCTCTTTGCAGAGATTTGAGAGGGCAGGGTATGGGGGAACTTAACTGAAAATGAATTCTCTTTTTTCCCAAGATTGTTTTAAACCTAATCTATTTGCATCTCTCTTATTTTATGGATACACCTGAATTCTTACATGAATACTGAATTTTTTTGGATCATTTATTGTGACAGGTAGTTTTTGCCTGGAGAAGATCTCATGTTGCAGGCTTCCACTGCTAATAAACTATTCTTTCACAGCACCAGCTTTTATTTCTTTTTACTCAAATCTTTCTATCAAGGTCTGAGCTTGAATTAAAACTGCTGTTCTGACACGTGAAACATTGCCTCATCACTCTGGAGCTTTGTTGCATTTTTTCCCTACCTTTTAATTGCGTACAGTCCTCCCAGCTAGTGCGTGCACAGGTTTTGATGTAGGTGCTCGTGCTGATTTGGAAAGCACAGCAGACATGTGACTGGGGATGATAGTTCGTTTATGTATAGTTAGGCATAAAGGCTTGACGAGTCTTCCCAGGCTCTGCTCGTGCATGATAACCTGACCCCAGCGGACTTGCTAACAAGCAGAAATGAGTGTTTCTGCCTTCAGCCCAGGTTGGCATTAAGACCTGTCCATTTTGGAGCTGCATGGCGAGGTGGGGGTGTCCTGGCCCAGACACCTGGGCGGTAGGAAGGGGGTTTGTCCTGCTCCTCCCTGTTGGTGGATTTGCTGAGGCTTCGTGGGGTTCAGTGGGCAAATTCTGTGGTCTCAGCAAGAGGTTGTGAAGCTTCCGGGCAGCTTGGAGCTGGTGGCACCAACCCCCCAGTGAGCAATATTGAGCTTGGCTCCGTGTTCGATGGGCCTGAGCTGGGGCTCAGCGTGCCCATGCTCGTGTCGTGGCTCTTTGATGAACGTCTGTGTTCTGTTGCTGCCAATGCTGGTGGCCGAGGTCGTGTGAAGTTTGCAGCCTGCCAGCTCCGTAACTGCGTTCCCTATGCAGGGAGCACGGGCCTTGTCACGTTTGCTTTTACCTCGTGGTCTTGGTGCTCTTCAAGGCAATCTACCACGTGCCAGTAGGGTTTTCTACCGCTACACGAGGAGTCCGTCGTTTTTGGGCCCGTTTCCCAGCTGCGGCGCTCAGGCACTTTGCGGGATGGTGTTCAGTCGGAGGCGGTGTCCTGTGCGTGAGCCCTCTTTTTCAATCCACCGCATCCTGCGACTGTCTCAGCGGGAAGGTACAGCAACACAGCCCCAAAACATCAGTATGTTCGTGCGTCCTCTTAGAGGAATAAACCCCGAAAGACCTCAGTTGTCTTCTGTGTTGCAAATGGCTCTGGCAGGCAGCCCGAGCAGTCGGGTCCCCAGGTGCTCTCCGTGAAACATCCTTTTCCTCACTTGGAAGTTTTCCCAGTGCCACTAACCTCGTTGTTGGTGCAGGTAAGGGACATTGTTGCACGTGGGTCAGAGATGGGGCAGCTGGG
>NW_010433437.1:161251-175611 GCF_000710305.1 Buceros rhinoceros silvestris | reverse complement strand
AGAGCGTTTGAGCCTGGCTGGGAGGCGTTTCTCGCCTGCAGGACCCTGGTGCCTGCCTTGCTCTGGTGTCCAGTCCAGAAGGTGCCGCTTTGCACATCCAAACGCCACCTGCGCTTTCTGCTTTGGGCTCGTAGCTGCAGCCTGAGACCCGGCATTTTCACTGCGTGGAACCCGTGCTTCTTGCTGAGCGGAGTCGATCACACCCCAGGGCTGTGCTCCTGGTGACTGCTTGTCCTCCGCTTTAAAATATTTACTTCATTTACTGCTTCTGCAGTGTATTTATTTTGGCTGGGCTAGAAGCTGTGTGCTATCAGAGTTTCTTCCTCTCAGAGGTTATTGTGGACTGTGACTGAATTATCCCTACCACCTCCTGGGAAAACTGCATAGCCTGAGCTACGAAAGCATCTCGCTATCAGGCAACTTTTCTAGAGCCGATATAACTTCAGGGTCTTACTCAATCCTTCATATATTTTCAAGACCATCCTTGAAATATGGTCACCAGATCCTCTCTCAGTGTTTAGCAATGGTATCTTGGATACTGCTACTGAAATAACACCATCTCCCTGCACTTACACTTGCAGCATCTCCCTGCTTGTTAATCTCCAACTTATGTAGCCCTGGATTTCTTTTCCCCTCTTAGTAACAGCATCACGTGAGGCGGTCACATGTGTTGGTTCTGTACAAACCTCCCCATTTCCTTTTCTTAATTGCTGATGCCGAAATACTGCTGTCCGTGTCACTAACGTGACCTCAGGCAGGCGGTGTGCCACCTGCAGCTATTCAGGGGTCTTTGCTCAAATACACTGATGTTACCCAGCTCTCCAGATCTGCTCCTGTCGTTAATGCTGTTCCGGGCACCAAAACCTGCCATGCATAAACTGTATCAGTAATGGTTTTGTTTCCCAGATAACTGAGTAATGTACTGAATACGGCTGGATCGAGGACAGAAACTATTTGGCTATTTTCCCATTTATCATGTAGTACTTATTGGCTAACTAGTTTTAAAATAATTTGGGCACTTTTTTTTTGTATAAAACACTTTTACATAGAAAATCTACTGCCCATGGAAGTCTGCTTCAGGCTTCGGTCTCTGTCAAACAAAATAGCGATGCAACAAAAATACCTGGTTTAGCTGACATTTTATTTTCCGTGGTGGATGATGATGTGCAGACTACCTGACCTTTAGTTCCCGTATACCCCATTTATTTATAGGTATTGGCTTATACTGAGCTTTATCCACAGTCCCCAGATGGATCTTGCTGTATTTTTTGAATGTATTAACAGTTGGCATGAACTGCTCAGGGCTTTCCTTGGCAACTTGTCTTCATGTGTTTGCTAAGAAGTGATACAATCCTGTGGGTTTAGGAATTGTTTAATGAGAGTCTTCCATAAGAGAAGGGATTCTGGCCAGAGGTCCGGGTCCCAGCAACACTGTGAAATACGTTGAGTTAAAATATAGCAAAACTGCTGGTGACAACAAGCAGCTTTAACTGGCCCTGACTCTGTGAGAGCTTCTGGATGGGTTTAATTCAGCTGCCTCGGGGCTCTGCTGGCTTGTGCCTGTCCCGGCTCGCTCCCTGAGCGGGGTGTCTAACCAGAGAGCAGCGTGCAGGCTGACTCCGCTGAGCATCCCTTCCTGGGGACGGATGGCTCTGAGACAGGCAGTTAGGGCTCAGGTCACGTCTGTGCCTGCAGGCTCCCAGCTTAACCTCTCCCTGGCTCCTGCAACGGTGAAAGAGCCCGGCTGCTCCGGGGGGGCTCCCGCAGGCATGGCCGAGTTTTTTCCCCAGCTTAACCTCTCCCTGGCCCCTGCAACGGTGAAAGAGCCCGGCTGCTCCGGGGGGTCTCCAGCAGGCATGGCCGAGGTGCCAGCTGACAGTTCTGCTGCAGATCACCCGGTGCTGGTAATTGCCCACAATTGTTCCGTGACGGATCCACATCTGAAATGAGGTTGTTCTGCACGTGGTCTGTTCTGTACTCCCTTAAGCGCCTACGGAGAATTATTGCTTCTACAAAGAGGAGGGACTGAAGTGACCTGATTGTGGGTTTCCATATCAATACGAATGAGCTTTTCTCTGCAGCTCCCTCAGTGAGAGCGCAGATAGTCTTGTCTTCCTCTCTGCCCCGGGGTGTGCATCTCTTGGTTGGCGTGGTGGAGCAAGCCTCGGTGGGAGCCGAGCGAGCAGCTCGCTAGCTCCTGCTGCATTCAAGCAGCCTGTATTAAAATTAAAGAGCCACTGTGGCTGAAGATGCAAAACCAGTTACCGCCAGCCAAGCCTGCAGCTGTGTCTGGGCAGGGGTGAAGCCACTGCTGGTCCGTACGTACCGTGCACAGGCATCGCTGTGGCCTGAACCCTGGCTGCTCAGTGACACCACAGCCATTGCGATAAAGCACAGGTAGAAACTGCTCGTCCTTTGGGCATCATCCAAACCCAGGGAATATTTAGCTTTATTTCTACAGCATGTGCTGCTGCTATTTCTGTGGCTGGTTGCTTAAAAAGAGAGGGCGCAATGTAGCTCGGGGGGCTCTGCAGAGCAGCGTTCCAGTCTTTCAGGAGGAATTTGGCTCAGTCTGTCCCTGCTAGGGATCTTCTGCTTGAAGATTGTTCAGTTTTGCCATCAAATAGGGCAGTGCCTGCCAGGGCTGTTCCCTGGCATTTCTTACCAAATCCCCCAACAGAAGGGGCATATTCCCATCAGTAGAAAAACAAACTGGGAAGAATTAAACCAAGAAATACAGGTGAGAAAGGAAAAGGTGGGGTTTAGAGTCTTGTGGTGGTGGTAGAGCGCTCTGCGGATGGGCCAGTCCCCTGTGATGCACAGCATGTGTTGAGGCGGCCCCCTTTAAGGGGATAATGGCAAATGATCGGAAAGGCTGTCTCCTTTTGTGTGTTTATTTCATCCCAGCATATTGCAGGATTTTGTTCAGGTTTTTTCAGTGGTCTCCTGGGTAACACTTTATTACAGCGACCGTCTGGAGTTCTAGTTTGTAATAATGAGATCTATATAAATAATACAGTTCTACTGCTTCCTGTAATGCTTCCTGCCTGGAACACTCGAAAGCCTTTGGAAAACATTAATTTCCTGTTATTTGGGATAAAGAAGCCCCTCCAGGTACTGTGTAGAGCATTGCAGCAGTGTATGTGGTGCTGGCCAGCTGCCTGTAAAAGCTGTCCCTTTGCATCGTGTGCCTCAAACAACTGAGGTTCTTTTTGCACCCAGAGTGAGTCACTAAAATAATTGCTTTTTTGGTTATTTGGTTTTTTCTTTGTCTTTCTGAGGTTTTAAAACAGATGCCAGATAGTGTGAGACTAACTTATGAGAGCTGAAGATGCTGTGAGGGGAGCTTCAGGCTCAGAGAAGACAGAGGAAGGTTGGGAGGGAAGGATGGTTATGGTATCTCACAGATAACTTGATGTACAGGCAGGTGGAGGATGCTGTGACTGAGCAGACCGCAGTGGAGGCAGGGCAGGCGCTTTGCCAGCATCCTTGGCACCGTAATATGGCTTTCGATATGTGCTGCCCTGCACTGGGTGAATCTCCAGTCAGATCCCTGGGCTCGGGTAAGGCCCCCAGGCATCCAGGCTCAATTTGGGCATCTGTGCTGCCTTAAACTTCCTGTGCTTGGTCAGGAAGAGGAGGATGAGCTGAGCCCCTGGGACTGCCCTGCTCTCCCCGGGAAGCTGGGGTGTGCTGTTGCTGGTGGGAAGGGGTAATGCTGTGCTGGGTGTGGAGATGAGCCAGCGGCAGAGCCCAAACAGCGCACGTGGCACTGGCAAGAGACAACAGCAACGGCGGTGAACCGAATAAAGTTTTAATGGATTTCCTAGAACTGTGCTTTGTAAGGGCCTGGCCGTCAGGATTTGCACTGTGTTGACATGGGTTTTCAAAGAAACGAGGACTGGGTTGTGTAGCAATGGCTGTCGCTTTACTTGGCTGACCTGCCATGCTCCCTCCTTTCAAGGCAACATCAAAATGAATATTGTATAGTGGAGAGTGCTGCGGACGCATCGTATGTGCTGTGCTGTACGATATTGATCGCTCCTCATCCGAATACACGTATCTGAAATCAGTCCATTAAGTGGCAGCCCCACTGGGTGGATGCCAATCTTTTTCTGCTGCAGTGGCTTTTGCTTCGTGTTGGCTGTGCTACAAGCCCTGTACGTGATCTGCCGGCACACTGCAGCCTAGTGCTTCGGGGTGTGCAGCCAGAGGGGGGTCAGTGCCCAGCACAGTCCCCCAGCCGCCGCCTTCATGGGTGAGTCTGCTCTGCTCTGCCAGGGACCTCCCTCCTTGCACAAGTTGACAGTGATGTTGTGTGGCACCAGTGCTGGGTACTGTGTTCGTGGGAGGCTGCGGCTAGATCCCAGAGGAAAACTCTGCCCCTTTTCCAGGCAGGTGCATTAAGGGGAGCCCAGCCAGCAGATGTGCTAATGCAGAGATGAGTCCCGGAGTCTGGCCACGCGAGCAGGAGTGATGCAGATGCTGTTGGGACACATCTGCGTCACAGCAGGCTGCTTGGTCACCTCGGCTGGTTTGAGATGGTAAAACCAGTCATGCAGCTGCTGGGCAGGGTAGCTGCAGCTCAGTCACGCTGGAGCTGCATCCTGCGTGCTGCTGTGCTGGCCTCTGTGCTGCCACCCACCTTACGTGTGACTGTGTGCTGTGCCTGCTGCCCTCCCGGGCTCCTGGCTGAGCCTGTGCGATCAGCGGCCGCACAGCTCACACAGGCTCGCTGATAGCTACTGAAGTGCCGCGTTCTGGGGCTTTTCATTCATTTACCACTGAAAGGTTCTAAATCTCTGTATCCAGAGAAGAGTGGTGCTGCTTTTCCACCAGTGTGGAAGGCCTGTGCTGCATTTCTGCGGTTTTCAGCCTGAGCACAGGGCGCATTAGCAGTGTCGGTACACACAGTGTGCACCAACAGGCACACAGGACGGGAGTGGCTGGGGCCGCTCGCTCTGCTGTGGGGTTCTCGGTGTGCTGCAGAGCGGAGGGGCTCAGCTGCAGGGCGCTGCGCCCGCCAGCACCGCTTCACGCTGTCACACAAAGCCACTCGGCACCTCCCGCTACAGCTGGTTGGAGCTGAGGTCCGTATATTCCCACAGCTGATTATATGTATCTGCACACGTATATAAATGAGAACCATTCCTCTGTTAAATCTAAATAAACAGTTTCTTTCCTCCTGCAAACAAGTAGTGTCCTAGCAGATACCGTAATACATTAATCAATCTTCATCATCCAGTTAACCGGTTCCACAGACCAGTGAGCAGCGAGATCTTCTGACCTATTGATTGGTGTGTCGTGGTGTATTAGTAGATAGTGAATTACTAGAGCCACTGTGCGCTTTGGTGCTGCTGAACTGGGGCTGCAGGGAGCTCTTTCAGGGTTAGTGTCTGTGTGCTGCATGTTAGAGTGATGTGTGAGGGTCTGGGGGCTTCTGTGGAGTTAAAGCTCAAACAGAAGGAAAAACAGGTGTCTGCTGTTTTCCGTGCCCCACACCATCCGTTTCAGATAAGAGCGATGTGCTGCTCTGTGACAGACTGCTAGAATCAACACCTGAACTTTTAAAAACTACAGAATGGAGTCAATTACTGACTCTTGCGGAGCTGCTGGTGGCGGTAGTGGAGGTTGGGGTAGGGCTCTGGCTTCATCTCGCCTGAGGTTTGGCATTTATTCCGTGAGAGGGGACATCAGTTCCCCTGGGCTCGCTCTGCAGGAAGCACAGAGTGAGGCGCGCATCTCAGATGTTCCTTCCTCTGTAGTTTGAAGGATGCAGTGCGTGGGCTGTGGGCATTTAACATGTCAAGTTAACACCTGATGTTTAGGTGGGGTGCATTCTTCAACCCCTTGTCTCTGATCTGCTGACGTGAAAGGCTTTGTTATAAACTCTGCCTGTTTTGGCTACAAATAATGCTTTAGGGCTACCCAAAATTATTGTTGTAATGCAGTGATTGGCAATAGCTGAAGTTCCCCTAGCTACTTTTTTCCAAGACAGCATGGGGAAGGAGATAAAGCAGAAAAGGAAAAGATTAGAATAAAATAGCCCCGTGGTATATTTTCTATTACAAACCTACCAAGAGCTGCAGTGGTACGTTGCGACAAAGGGCTGAGCCCTCGATGTTGTCCAAGGGAATCACGGCAGAAAACTCTATTAATCCCTCTGTACTGCATCGACCTTTTATTTGCTCCCTTTTCCCCATCATTTTGGTGATGTGTGTGCTGCATGCATCTGCCTGCTGGGCTGTGGGGAATGGAGGGCAGGGCAAGACCCAGCTCTTGATCTCAGCTCAGCTGTTTGAGGCATGCAGGTAGTACGTGGAGAGGAGCCATCAGGGCAGTTGGAAATTTTTGTCTCTGTGCTGGGCTCTTCCACAACACCGAAGTGTTGGCTTTGTCCTGCTGTTGGTTTGCTCCGTTGAGGAGCCAGCACACCCTTAACCTCCCTCTTCTGGCTCCTCAGCCGTCTACTGCAAGATGCTGTTGGTTTATGCCTCTGTTTACTTGCTGCCAGCTCCACGCTGCACATCAGGGAGCTCAGCGCTGTTCAAAGCAGGTGAAGAGAAACAGCTCTTCGTCCTGACTTTTCTCACCCCCTTTGCTGTGGAGCAGGGAGTTGGTGCCTTTCGGAGCTGCTCACATGCTGCTACCTACAGCAGGAGGAGAGTGCTCCTCTCTGACTCCCTGCCTGTTTTGGCTGCCGATCTGGGGAGATTTTCCTTCAAGGGAGGTAGGGGCGGCTCATTCACGAGACACATCGTATCCCCAGGTCCCCCTCTCCTTTCCTGGTGCTGAGCCATCACATCTCTCCCCAGCAGGAGGAGGGCTGAGACCAACACACCCTATGGACTGAGGCTGAGCATAAGTCTGTCAGCTGGAAATAGGGGAGGGATTTACCTGAGCTGTGCAAGATAGAACTTTATGTTTTGGTGGGGGTTAGGGTGCACATCTACTGTGTCCGCCTGAAACTCGTGGTGGAGAAGGACTGATAACTTCTGAAACCCTCTGCAGCCTGAGAGCTGAGCACAGGATCCACTGCTCCTGGGTGGATTGGCAGTGGTGGGATATGAGACTGTGGGACATTGCCAGAGACAGAATATAGGGAAGAAAACATTTATTCCCCTTTTTAAAGGGGAGAGAACAGCAACTTCTTGCTTTCACATCATAAGTAATGGATGGCGAAGGTCCTCAGGCGCCGTTTTCTGTGTGTTGAGACAGGTTGCAAGAACTAGAAACTTTTGAAAATTCTGGTCTAGTACAAGGAAAAAAATCTCAAAAGGAGTTTGGAAAACATGTTAATCCTCATTGCTGTTTGTCTGATGTACTGTATTGCTGCTTAAACTCAACCACGATGCTTTGTGCTGATATGAGCGGAGCTTCCCAGGAGCAACAGCACTACCAAATGCCCCTCAGAGTAAAGCGGAAAGGAAGGGTAAGCCAGAAAATGTTCATTCTTTTGACTAACACGGGTTTTTGTTAGGGTCATTTTCGACCGAGAGGCTTAATTCGCTCTGCTGCTCAGATGGGATCCTTATGCGCAGGAGCCATTTGTGTAGCAAAAGTGTCTGTTCCTAATTCTGCTCAGTGACTTTCACAGCAAAATAAGGCCTGTTTTTTTCAGAGAATAAATAAATGCCCTGTCATCTAAGGCGAGTTTACAGAGAATAGAGCTGGGGTCTCTTTGGAGCTGCACAGGAAGGGCAAGGGGCCGTGAGCAGTTTGCAGCAAGTGAAACTCTCATGGGATAGGAAAAGTGTTCTTGCTGTGAGGGTGGTTAGACGTTGGCACAGGGGCCCAGGGAGGTTTGGAGATGCTCAGAACTTAACTGGCCACATCCCTGAGCAACCTGATTTGATGTTGAAGTTGGCCCCACTGTGAGCAGGGGTTGGAGTGGAGACCTCCTGCCAGCCTCAACCATTCTCTGTTTCTGTGATTTACAGGAGCAAATTCTCCGTTATCATTAAGCTATCATTTTATAGATCTATTTTTATAATGAAAATACATTGCCTCATGAGCAATGGTATCTCTGAGCATTCATTATTCAGAAAAAGTTTGTTTTCCAATTACACAAGATCATAAGAAGACAAGTGACTGGTTTGTCAGAACTGCAGAGCTAAAATAAGCTGCAGCAAGCACATTTCTTTGGCATGGAGCTGGTATCTCTAATTAGAAAAGCTCTGGAGAGTTAGCCTGCTTGGGTAATGAGACCTATTGTTTCCTCCTGCAGCATGAAAGATGGCTGGAGCTGAGCATCTCAGAAAAAGGCCTGGAGGCTGGGCTTCAGATAGTCTCTTACTTGGGAACGTTATATCTATACATACACTATATAGATTTGTGTGAATTGCCCAAACATTAGGTTTGGTGCGCTCCTCTCAAACAGCTGAACTGCTTCAGGGCTGGGAATTGGCTTAGAGGTGTAAATTCTTTGAGTTAATTCAAAAAAGGACCTGGAAGTCCTAGTATCTGGAAAGCCACTGCTGCAGAGAGTGGAGTCAGTCCCTGTACCATTTAGCTGGTTGAAAGAAGAGTCCTCAACCGGCACGAAGAACAGCAGTTGCTCAGAAGTGCCCGAGACTGTACTGGTTTCTTGTTTGAGGAAAACCATGTCTTCGCTCTTATAGATGTATCAGCAGGTGAAGGGAAAGGAGTTGTGACTGTTAGCTGAACCAAGTGCCTTTGGGCCAATAACCTCACCGTGCTGCTAAACAGATCGATTCAGTATTTCCTGAAATATCGAGATTACCTTCTGCTCTCATGCGAATGCTCTCCAGAGCAGGGAGAGCAACTAAGCAGAGTTACAGCAATCAGTCAGCTTTTCCCTGACACATGATGAGTGTAATTATTTTGCAATTCACTCCACGTTCTTGTTAGCTACAGGGATGTTTATTCTGGGAGGCTTTTCTGCCTGAGGTGGTCAAAGGTTTTAATTTCAGACAGGAGCATACCAAGTTGGGGGTTTGGCCTGGATTCCAAATTTCAAAGCTTCTGTGAAGCTCTGTTTAGCTTTATCAGACTTTACCAGTCCTGGTTCCTCTTCTGAGACATCTACCTTCCATGGCAGTTTTGACCTGGATACTGATGTACTAGAGTTGACTGATGAATGCCATTGGATGAAAATAGATTGCATTTGTCAGTGATTTGAAATAAACTGCTTGATTTAAAAGCAAAAGCCTTATCTGACTTGGCCAGTGTGCTCCACTTTATCCCCTTGCCAGCCAAACTTCTAAACCTCACTGCAGCTGAGCTGGTGATGAGCTGAAGGTGGCTGAATGCATCGTTAAGGTGGACGGATGGTTGGTGAAGGGGCTGAGTGCTCGCTGCTGCAGTGGCTTCCATCTGGGATCTGGGAAAGCTCAGGATTTGCCATGCCACGTTCAACATGTGCTGATGTATCTCCACTGGCATAGCTGCTGCTTTCTGGGACTTCAACACCCCTTCCTGGTGCGGTGGGCAGCTCTCTTTCAAACAGTTTAGCAGGTTAGCATTGGCTTAGAGCTCATGCTCACTTCAGAAGCACTTCCTGAGTTATTAGTGAAAAGCTTGGCAGGACTCTCTCAGGCTTCAGGCAGCTGCTGGTTTGCTCTCCCTCCGATGGATGCCGTTCTGCCCAGTTGTACCTGAAGAGAGCCAGTGCTGACTTCTTTGGTTTTTTTAATATTTGCCCTCACTTAAATGTATCTTCTTAATAGCAGAGTCTCACAATCGGATTGCCAAAAATTTGCTCCTTGCCCATCTCAAGCTTTGCAAATAAAAAGTGATGCTGTAGGATTTTTTTGTCTCTGCTGTCAACCTACCTATTTCCTTTGAGCTACAAGAAATATTTTTATTATTGCAGGTAAACACCCTGGGAATGTGCAATTGATGATTCAAACCTCCTGGTGCTGCCGCAGAGATTTGTGTGGCTGTAGGTGACTTTGATTCCCTGATAGCCTGTCCCCTAATGCAGCTGATAGCATTAAGTCATGCAGTTAATCAAGCAAAAGAAATTGCTTCTCTTTATCCAGAGACCTGATGACTTTATCCGACAGGGAGGATCTCTAACAGGATGAGACAAGGAGAAGCAGATGAGATAAGAAACAACCACAGGGTTCAATATGCAGTGGAGTAGAAACGCTTTTAAGGACTTCAAATTTGGAACAGAAAAAGATACAGAATAATCTATTGACATAAAGAGCCCTTCAGCTGGTACTTTATTACTGCATTTTGCTATATTAGGAAGCCAAAGAGCAAGAATAAATTAAGTCCAGGTAATGATACATAAAATTATTAATTTAAATGTGGAGCGTGATCTCAGCTCACCAGCAGGCTGTTCAGGGGCTTGAGTACAGCACGGAGCACAATAATTCCACAGGGGAGGCAGCTGGTGAGGATGGGTGCAGAGTCCCATATTCCCTGTGTGGGTATGGGTTTCTGCATATTATTTCCATCAATGATAATGAGGAATTAAAACATAATTCACTAATGCCTGGGGAAAAAAAAACGCCTTTGCAAGGCTGGATGCACCCAGGTAATGTTTATTGTGATAGAATTAATTACAGGAGGCCCAAGAGGGGGCATAAGCCCTTCTCTTTTTCTTGCTGCCCCATTATAAAAATGATCTGTGCAAAACCAATTCAACTATTACGTCATCTCTACTAAAACACACCAAAACCATTGACAAGTATCCTTGTGGGGTTTGCTGCAAGTAGATGCTGGATTGCTGCGTGGCTTCTGGCGCTGTTGAGTTTAACCTGCCCTCCCCCTGCCCTGCCTCCTGTGCTGTGTGGAGCCCTTCTCTGACACACGGTGTTTCTGCAGGACGGGGCACGCTCCCTCTGAGGAGGCAAGGACAGCGTGCTCATCTTCTAAGACTTGAAGAGATGGTTCGTTAAGAAGCCTTGCATGGATGTGCATGCAAAACTGTGCCACACGAGCCAGGCCCCGGTCTGTCTCTGCTGTGCTCTCGTGAATTTATCACAACTCTGCTACACTGCAATTGTTCACAGGTTTTGCAGTGGGGATGCCATGGAAATCTCTCCCTCTGGGAACAGAAGTGCTGCACAGGAGTTTGCCTCCCGTACTGGAGCTGTTTGAGATTCGGTTGTCTTGCAAAGGTCTGTTGGTTTTGTTCTCGGAGTCACAGGCAAATAAAGGTAAGGAGTGAAGTATTTTCAAGAGATGGTTCTTTGGAGCAGCAAGTCCCCCAGGGAAGCAGAGAAACAGAAATAACGTTATTTTTATGCATGCTCTGCCACAGAAGGTATAAAAATGTACAAGTGTTTTACATGCCCAGGTTCATCTTTTGCTTTAGATTTCAGTGAACAATAATGTTGGTACTAAAACCTAGTGAAGATTGTGCGGAATAAGAGGCTGCAGACTAAACATGGGCTAAAATATGGACAAACAAGATGGCAAATTGCATAGCATTTTTTCTGGCAGATGTTTACAAATCTTGCTCTCCATTTAGACAAGATCTTCCTTGCAATCAGCTAGTAAAGCCGTTGTACACCTGTCTAGAGTAACCAGTAGAGCAGTTGTAAAAAGCCTCCGTTTTAGGGATAATCTTAGTTCTAATTGACTGTGTAACTCCCTTGCGTCAAGGAAACAAGATTTTACTTCTTAAATAATATAATTCTCTAGACAAAAGAGTGCAGGAAATGCTTGATTGTTGGTGAGACACTAGTGAAATTATTAGATTTGAGTATTTGAAGCCTTGAACCACAAGCTGTAGATTCAGCTGCTGAAGAGGTGGGAACACAAGCCGTGAATGCTTCCAGCAGCACAGCACCACACCAACGCGCATCAGGTCTCCAGCTTTGTTACATGGGTGCATGTCCCTGATAAAGGTCCGTGAGAAATTCCAAAATTTCGGGTAAGGAGAGCTCCTCAGTCACATCCTCGCCTTACTCCTGGCTGGGATGGTTTAGAGCATGTCAGCAGGTTGCTGCTTGGTTTTCAAATCTTTCTTAAAGCAACAGGAAATGAGTCTGGATTTATCAGAGTGTGTGACACTGGCAGCAGCCAGAGCTGCTCAGTGCTGTGGGTGTCATGCAGGATGTTATGCTGGTATCCTGGAATTTATTGCCCATGCTTTGTCACATGTTAGAAGCCATCCAAAGATGAGCTGGCACCGCGCGAAATGGCGTGCTGGCCAGGTAATCCGTTCAGCATGTGCGTAAGCTGTTGTGGGGCTGACCGTTCTCGGTCCAGGCTGAGCACCATACTCTGCATGGTGTTCCAGGTCCAGTTCATTTAGCCAGACACTGGGTATCTGCACTCCGTGATGTGCCGTGTCCTCCTTGAAGGATTACCAGGGCCCTCACGGACATTACTTGTCAACCTGCATTTCACTCCATTGCGCTTGTTTTCTAACAAATTTCTGTTGTTTTGCTCAAGATAAGGCCATGCTGAAAAGTCTTGTTTTGGAGCTCCCCAAAGCTGAGCGCTACTTGCATCCGTTGATGTTTCAGGCTTATCTCGCTCATCTGCTGTAATTGCTACAGAAAGCAGGACATGATACCGATTAACATCAGGATTAATAACCACAAACCCCAGTCACAAAAGTTCATTGCAGCAGCCTTTGGCTAGAAACGTGTCAGGTCCGTATGAAGAATTTCCCTGTGAGTTTGTAAATGCTGTCTGTCTTCTTGCAGTTTCTCACTGTTAGTCTTCGTGGTGGCTTTCCATCCCCTGGTGAAGCGCCGAGGCACAGGAAATCTGGCTAGCTGCTGCGTCCCACGCGGCCCTCTCCCAATCGCTGCTTGCAGGCAGGCTACGAATCAACCTGATGTTGGGTTTGTTGCCTTTTTATGCTGGTTGGGGCCTTTTATGCCCTTTCATTGCCAGTTCTGTTCAAGTGCTGAAAAGGTAAGATTCGAACAATTGTGCTGTTAACTTTTTTTTTTGACTGCCCTTTTGCCTCTTCCTCCTGGGCTGTTCCTCTTTATTTCATTGGACTACATTCAACACTCAAGGTTAATGCTGTCTTCGCCCTTAATGCAGTGGTTTGCGAGACATTCTGTGAGCTCTGCTTAATCCTTCCTTGTTGGACTAATCAAAGACTTCTTTCGTGGTATGAATCCAATACTGTCAACCACAAGTACTCTGACCATGGAGAACATAGGAACTGCTGGCTCCTGTGTCACGACCACGATCCACTTTGTCATCCCTCTTTTGCTGCTTTACTTCAGCCAAAGAGGCACCTGGGAGAAGTTTAATGTATATGTAAATCATGCCTCGCCCTTCCAGCACAAGCCCTGGGTAATGTTTAACATCGTTTTTACGGTACTTGCCATAAACATCGTCACAGGATTGTATATAAACCATCTGACTTAGTAAATGGCTGGTCACATTCTATAACTGATGCGTAAAGAAAGTAGTCATTGTCAACACCCAGGAGAAAATATAATTTACTGCTAAAAATAGAAGCATGACACCTCATGATTTACTAACTGGGTCTGGTCAGAGTGTATTACATTGACTTCCAATGTGGTGCATTTTAAGTCATAACCTATTTTTAGCCTTAGGGTAGTTTTGCAAACAGAAGGATATGTTGCATCATATTCATTTGGTAAATATTTTAGTAGTAACATAAAATATACGGTGATCAACTGGTTAGGAATTTCCTTTAGACAGCCTGACCCGCTCGTCAGCTTGCTGAGGATTGTCACCGCAGTTTGTGGGAATTTAGGGATAACTTGAGGAAATTTTCAAAGAGGATTTTTTTTTCAGCATCTAGGTAATTGGATATTGTTAATATTAAATAAATCTGATCTACTGAGGATAAATAAATTTACTATGGTAAGTTATCCTATCTAAATCACAAACAAGTCTGGCTATCTGGGGTATCGCCAGGGAAAGCTCCAGGTAATTTCTTTCTCCTGAATCTTCTCTCCACCACTGTTTCCCATCCATTTTATCTGTTAACATAACTAAAGTGAAGTTCAGCTTCTGCAGTCACCACTCACACTTAAAGCTGTTACTGACAGCATTGTCGTGTTAGCTAGTTACACATGTCTCTCTAACGATTATCTTACGGTATTTCTTTTATTACGTGGCACACTCAAGCTGGGTAGGGCAGATGCGCTGAAGCCTGTGTGCCGGGCACTTTTCTGCAGATTGCATGTAACAGACGTGCAATAAAGTGCTCAACCAGCATGAGTCCCAAGCAAAATCTAATTTAAGAGAAGAAGGGATAAAGGATGAGCATTTGCAATACAGCTGCAAGCAGAGAGGAGGGACCTCGCCAGGTCAGCTCCATGCTCTGTGAGCAGAGCAACGGCCGCGCTCGGGCTGTGAGGTTATCTCCTCAAGGAAGGATGCCTTTCCGAAGTGGTCAACTCCCTTCTCTGCCTGTGTCTGTCATTCCCGTCACACCATTC
>NW_010433437.1:159763-161147 GCF_000710305.1 Buceros rhinoceros silvestris | reverse complement strand
CTCTTGAGCTCTTTCCTGGCTTGCTGGTTTTGCGCTGCTGCTGGGTGGCAGCACTCTGGATGAGGAGCAAGACCCGAGCCTGGGGAAGCACCGTAACCTTTGCTTTTCTGTAACGTATGTGGGTGCCTCATACAGAACACGCATTTTCAAACTGTTTTAGCCAAAACCACCAGCCTGACAACTCCCCTCAGCTCCAATAACAATCTCCTGTGTTGAAGTTGGGGTTGCTTGAGGGTGATTGCATGGGTACTGGTGTAGCAAAAACCCAGCAGGATTAATGAAGAATTAGTAATAACGTGTTCCAGGAGTGGAGGGATTAGTGAACCTTGTTGATTCTGGATTTATTTATTTATCCTTACATCCTCGCAGTATTCTTTAGTCATGTGTTCATGTTTCTTTGACCCCTCCATGCAATACCTCCAAGCCCTCTCTCTATCCTCCCACACTCCCTCTCTCTCCCTGTGCCCAGCCATGCAACTCTTCGTATCTGCTCTCGGCTTCTGTGAAATAGGGTGAATGGCTCTCACTCTGCATTCCTACTCTGTGGGGGCATTTCTTTGAGTCCTTCCTGGCCAGAGATTGTTCACAAAACCAGTAGGACTTTAATGTCTCTGAAACCATTATGTCTTCATTAATTTAAGTTGAAATTGGCAGCAGGCTCCAAACCTATCAGAGTGGACAAACAGGCAAGCAGCCCAAGAACATTGACTTCGCTCTCTTGGGAAATGAGGCTAAAAATAATAGTATATTTATTTCTGGAATAATAAAATTGGGTTTGATCTACCAATCTCTTTAGCTAATAAGGGTAATGGAAATGAGATTGCGCTGGCTGATTTATTATTCCTGGTGGTTATTAATTACTGGTGTTTTCTTTCGAGTAATTAAAAAGGAATTTTTCCTGCTTTAAGTGAGTACACTAGATCTCATTAATCTGAAGTTTTAAAAATATATTCTTAACCTGGAGATCCCAAGAAAAAGCTAATTTTCCTTATCACTGTTCATTTGCAATGTGAGACCATGAGGCTAATCTTAAAAAGACTACTTCAAAACTTTCTGTGTTTCTGTGAGGGTGGTAAGTCCTATTTATGACTTGGCTGTTTATTTGCAGGTTCTGCCTTCCGCTGTTTTTTCTGTCCTTTACAGATCTGGTGTCCTCCGCAGAATCAGTCATGGCTAATTTAAGCCCACAGATACAAAAGAAAATTTTTTTTTTTTTTAACCGCAAACTTCAGTTTCCCAAGGAGAGACCTTGAAAGGGAGGCACAGGTAGTTGTGATGATTTTAGGTGGTAGCCCAGCTTCTCGCTCCAAGGGAGTACCGTGGAGGCAGGTTTCTGCCGCAGAAGAGCTGGCCGAGCCGGGAAGCTGCTTGGGTTAGTTCCTGC
>NW_010433437.1:150292-159693 GCF_000710305.1 Buceros rhinoceros silvestris | reverse complement strand
GTCCCTGCTGACATAAGTGCAGCCCGACAGCAGCAGGGTGATGGCATTTAAAAATAGGACTTCTTGCCATTTTGTATTCTTGTCACTGTCACAAATGTCATAAGGTCAGATTTGTTTCTCCTCCCATTTTTCTCTTCTGGTTATTGCCTTCATCAAAGGAACAAATTAATTTTGTTGGTGTGGGATTTTGTCCTTGCGATGACGGGAAAAGGAGGAGTAAACGGGCCAGTCGCGGTGCCCACGGCTCCCTCAGGATGGCGGATTTGCATTCACACCCTGGCGTTTGCAGCATGAGTTATGGGGCCGAGGCTGAGCTCCGCAAAGCACGGTGCTGGGTTTCTAATGCTCCCGTTACGAGGCATCTGACCTTTCCAAGGGTAGAAGCGTCAGCTGCCTGCAGCGCTGCAGGAGCGGGTGCTGGACCGGCAGCGTCCCACCCTTCCCCTCGCCGAGCACAGCTCAGTGCAGCGGCTCAGCTGCCGAGCTCCCTGTGGCTGACCCGCTCTGGGTGTTCTTGTCCACGGGTACAGGACGGCAGCAAAGAAAAGTGGTGTATTCAACAGCTCATAAAGATTATTTTGGCAAAAAACAAAGCCAAACAAATCCTCTTGCTGTGAGACTCAGCCACGCTGTGAGGTGATGTAAGCTGAAAACAGGGAGAAGGAGAAGAGCAGTCTGCCTTGGCCAAACCAGTTGGCCGAATTAGCCAAGCACCTCTTGTCAGCCGTCCCGACACCCCATCGCTGTGTCTGCCGTACGTGATCTC
Source organism: Buceros rhinoceros silvestris (assembly GCF_000710305.1). Classification (NCBI taxonomy): domain Eukaryota; kingdom Metazoa; phylum Chordata; class Aves; order Bucerotiformes; family Bucerotidae; genus Buceros; species Buceros rhinoceros. Next base: position 158,927 of record NW_010433437.1, on the reverse strand, counting down.
TGCAGAGCGCGTGTCAGAGGGCCCTGGCGAGCCTGTGGGTGTGCTGCTGCGAAATGAAGCTGGCCCCAGGAGCTCCAGTAAAAGCCAGGGCTGACTGCGACTGGGAAGCAATCTTGAGGAGTGTGCAATGTGCGCGAGAGCCCTGGGAGCTGGCGTTTCACCTTCCACCTCGCGGCGGCAGTAGGGATTCCTTTGACTTTACAAATAAGTTGGAGTTATACTTTGTACTCCTTTGGATTTACAAACTTATGAAGAACCAATATTGTCCAAGTGACTTCCTAATCATGAAGACACAGTCACTGTCGGATCTAAGTCCCAGTATTACACAATAAAGTAACTGGGAAGTTTGCTACTGGCTTAAAAAGCAGCAGTATTTTCTCAAACCAAGCTAAAATCAGGAAGAATTATTTTCATCACTTAAAACCAGGCCTATAAAACATACTATGTATTACCTGATCTACTGGAGTGCCAGAAAGCACTGACATCCCTTAAACAGAATAACTGGTTTTTAAAAAGCAGTGAGATAGATAATGCAACCTGCAAAATTAGCATTTTAAAAAGAATAGTTCCTTGAATAAGAATATTGTAAAACCAGTCAAAGAGAAGAATGCTCATAGGAGGATGATGTTTTTTAAGGTCCTCGAGATAAAGATTTAACTGTTTTTCTTGTTCTCATAAAATTTTATTGAGATGGAAGATTTTTTTCTTTAAATCTCCTTTGTTACGAACAGGCTTTGCATAGGGAGATAATAGCTACCTTTGCCTAATCCTCATGGACTGAGTGTAGAGTTGATATAGCTCTCCGATTTCTTTGAACCTGGAGGAGAAATATCAGTGTTTTATTCCAAAAGAGTTGACGAGTTTTCAAGTTCCTCCAGATATCAGAGACCTAATAATTATAGCCCATGATGGAGCAAGATAATTAAATATGTGTCTAACTTCCAGGATGTGTTTAATAACTGTCCCTGAAATCAGTGGCAAAATTCATCTGTCTACTTTAAATTTTAAATATCTTCCCGTACCAGGACCTGGAACCTGATTTGCTTTTCAAAGCAATTTGAATTTTTTCAAGCTCAATTTAAAATTTTTTTTCAAATGCTAGACTATATACTATTTTCATCTTCAGCACAAGCTATGAACATACTTTGTTTGCATGTGTGATTGCCTTTTGAAGTGAATGGGAATTCTGTGCAAGTTTCTTGGTTTAAGGCTAATTCTTACAATAACACATTCTTCTGTGACAGAACTTCCCGTGCTGCGTTCCGGGAGTTGTACAGCCCAACTTGCTAGTGATGCACGGTTGCGCTGTGCAGGAGTTTTGTCTCATTATGGATGTCAGGGTTATGGTCTTCATATTGAACCAATATTTTGATTATCAACAAGGTCCGGTACTTCAAAACCGATGATCCTACAGACGATTTCACCGTTTGTTCTGCTGCTCTGTGGGGAGTTCATATTCCCAGCCTTTATTTCACTGTGAGTAACAGTAAGCTTTTTCTTAGCTTTTCTTAACTGCAAGAATTATCTTTAAAAAAACCCAAACCCCAGCAGTTATTTCAGAGACTTCTCCAGAGCCGTCATTTGAACCTGAGGAGTACTTGCAATGAACGGTTGATGCAGAGCCCTGTCTCAAAATTGTGAGTCGAAGAAATGAAGCCATTGTGAGTGAGATTAGTTTAATTTTTCCTGTGAGTCACCGAAGGTAATATAAATATTAGTCTTCAGCCTACAGATATGTCATCCACTTTAGAGAAGGTAGCAGCTCTCTCCAGGTTAGTGAAGCGACTGGTACAAACAGAACAGACTCCCAAAGAGGCCTTTTCAGGATTATGCAAAGATTTGGGCTGGAAGTGGATGTGATATGTAAAATGACCTGTACAAGCAGCTCTGCACAGTGGTGGGCTCTGGAGGCCGCTGCCCATGCCTCTGCTTTTCTTAGGCGCTCAGACTCCTGCTCAGAAAAACAAGTGTTTCTTTCAATCCAGTCTAATCAGGAAACTACTGATGAGTGTAGTCAGCTTTAAAGATATGCTTAAAAAACGTTCATTTTAAAGGGCCTGAAAAATGTCCTTAGTTTTAAACACACTTTTAAATGTTTTCTGAAACAGCGGGATTTTACTGTTTTAAAGCTTTCGTGTAAGCTCAGGACCACCCTATTACAGTGTTGCAGAAACAGTCACGTTTGTGCTTGGAAATGCAGGCTTCATTTGCTGCCATTGCCGTGTGAGCCGCTGTTGAAAATCGTGATCGTGGGTCATGGGATGAGCACGTAATTTTAATCTTGATGGAATCTTGCTGATTACATAGCAACTTGTCATTTATTGATTAGAAATAGATGGTGGGCTCCCTCATATTTTGATTAATCTAATAGCTTTCACAGCAAGAACTGATTTTGACCACAGACATCATTACAACTTCTAACATAAAGATCTTGGAGGGCTATTGAGTGCATCCCTTGACGCACTTTTACTTATTAAGACAGCTAATCTGCGTGAGTAACCTCTTGGCAGCTGAACATAAACCACTATGGAAAACATCCTGCCTCTGATTTTATGAAATTATCTTGTATCTTCTAGTCATGCATGAGAAGCTCATCAGTTGTTTTCTGGCTTTAAGTTGATGTGTTTCCCGTGAGAGATGTGAACAGCAAGGGGCTTTGACCTCCTATAAACCTGTGAACAAAGTGTCAGGCAGTAAAATATAAACGTAGGACTAAAGCCAAGCTGCAGTTTGATTATAGATGCACTGAGTGATTTGGAAAGATAAACTTTGCGTGACCCCGGGAAGAGGCATGTTGCTGAACGCTCAGTGCTTCAAGTGAAGCCACTGGAGCATTTGGTATTTCAGGTAAAACGTTGCCTCTTTAGGGCTCAGCGTGAGTTTATATCCCTTTTGTGAAGCCTGAACATACAGGTGAATTACCTGCACCTCTGATTAGGAGGCATCTGGCTGTTTAATGAAGTACGCTGTGACTGTTGTGCGATCGCTGGTTATGGCATGAGAAGGGGGGCTTGTGTTTGGGTGCTTCTAAAACGCAGTGTTTCGCACGCCAGAACGGGTTGCTGTGGCTCTACCTGCAGTCAGGTGAATATTTGGCCAGCAAAACCTGCTGGAAACGAAGACGGAAGCGGGTTACAGCTATTCACTGCTTTCATATTTTGAATTCTTGTGTATTTCTGTAGAGCAAGTGAAGAGATTGACTACTTTTCTTTTGTAGAAATCTGGGAATTTTGTTTCATCTCAGATGAACCCTTTTGAGCACAGTTCATCTGTATTGTCCCCAACACTGTAAAACATATGCGTGATGTTACTGTTTATTACGTATTCAAAAGAGCTTTAGGAAAAAAGCTTCAAGTTAATTTCGATGCAGCATTTTTGTTAGTAACAGCTTTTGGATGGATAATAGCCTATATGCACCCATATAATTTTACTCAACTTTTCCAATGTCTGAAATTCAGCTGGTATTTTAAGAAGCACGATTCTAGAAGATCTAGACTGTGGGCAAAACATTTGTGCACCTCCCCCACCTCCCCAAATGTAAGTACTAAGGTTTCATCATACCCAGAAATGTTAAAAAAGACTGATCCAATTCTGTGTATTGTGTTTAGCTCTAGAACCTGAGGAAAATTTCTTTCACATACTCTGGAAAAATACATGCTTGGTTTTTCCCTGAGCAGGTTACATGCCTTCATTCTTTTGTGTGCTTGCTATGGACTGAAGTTGTTCCTGAGTTTATTTTCAGAGAAATCTCACCTGGATTGCTTCATGTGAATTAAAGAATTAGAATTTTACTTAGTTCAGATTTACGAACCTGTTCTCTTATACGTAGCAAGGCAAAAAAGCATTTTTCTAAGCCAAGCTCTGTGGCCATAGGACCCCTGGACAATTTTCAGAGGGCTGCTGAAGGCTGTTCCCTGAAATTCAAAGGCTTTACTCTCAGTTCTTAAGCTCCCATTTCATACAGGTGTAATTGCTCTGGTGTCAAGGTAACAGTTTCTGACTTGTCCCAAGGTGCTGGGGAGATCTAGCCTTTAGGATGTAAGTTAGAGTAGACAAAGGACAAATCTCACGCTGGTTGCCTTTGACTGCAGTCAGCGCTGCACAGAACTTGGCTGTATTACTGCTTTTGATGTTGGATGGCAGAATACGTACTCGGATGGGATTCTGCAGGAGAACAGGGACTCCACACTTGAGGCGGAGTATCTCTGAGTCACTTGTGTGTGTTTTTTGTCTCCTAACAAGTGAGGTGGCAAGCCAGCCCGGGATGTTCCCCTGCCTGTTGGATTGATGTAAAGGTATGCCTGTGCCCTGTGGCTGTGACTGCAGCTCAAGTCCATGGACCCCAGATAGGTGAGGCGTGCTGGTGGCCCAAGACACAACTCCACTGGACTCAGCAGATACTTCAACGTGTCCAAGAAAGGTGCAGGTGAGGATAGAGAGCCTGTGCTAACTTTTATGTTACTAAATCATGCTGGAAGGGAGGTACTTTAGGATGGGTGTACTGTAAGCACAGCAGTAAGTGTGTCATAACCGAATTATGAGCTTGCCTTGCTGTCCTGGATTTACCTGACTCTAGTTTCCACGAACTTTGAATATGTCAGCTGAGTTGGATTTGATTTTTGTCTTATCTCCTTCAGACAGTTGAAGAGATTTCCTATGTGGCTGTGGTAAATGCCAAGCTGTAGGCATCAATAGTTTATAATCCTTTCAAGAACATTGGCACCGGTCTCTATAATATCTGTAAGTTAGGTCAAGCACATTTTTTTGGAATTGGAGACAATCTCTATGCAGTGCTTAAGCAGATTACACACACCGTGCAGTAGTTTTGCTGCTGCTGATGCAGCCTTTCTATTTTTAGTTAATAATAGTCCATGTGGATGTAAGCATGGGTTTTCCTCGTTTATCAGCTTCAGGAAAGAACATACAATAGTTATTCTTCAGCTTGTGTATGATCAAAGAGTCTTTTACAGTGCTGTGATTTCAGATCACATGTTCAGAGTTTCATCAAGGCTACTGCTCTACTGGCCCCCATAAATGGAGCTGCTTAACGTACTTGCTTATGCTCCGTGCACCTCAGAGAAGGTGCAATAATAAAAATAACCAAAGCAAATAACCACAAATGGTTATTGATTTTCCTTTGTTTCAGGCTAATACATGCTTTAGGTGATATTTATGCATGTCTGTAAGGGATTAAATCAATGAGCTCATCTGCAAATGTGCTTATAGAACTTATGTGTGTTTGACTGATGTTTTTATAAAGTTCCAGCAATACACAATTGAACAATGCTGAATATTGCCAGTTATTTTCGTTTTGTTTAAAAGTTCCTTATCAGTACTTAAAATGACTTTTATAGTCTACAGCATGAACTAAGCTGTAATTTTAATGTTAAAATTCTCAAGGTTGAGCTCTTCAAGAAGGAGGAGCAGTCACCTCCAAAGTCACTGGTGGAGATTACGTCCTGGGAATGAGTGTGGAAGGTGGTCACCACCAGGGCTCTTCAAGGTGATGCACACAAAAGCACAAACACTTTACCCATGAAATTAAGGATCTTGTTTCAACTGCAGTTTCATTCCTATACATGGGTTGTTTTTTATGCATAGATTTATTTAATTGTGAAACTTTTCTTGCTTCTGGTCAGTCTGCAGTTTAGCTCTTCGTAGAGTGTGAAGCCAGGAACCTGCAGTTGCTGGTGTCAGGGTGGAAGGAAAAGGCCGTTAGGCCACTTAATTCCCAAAATGTCCTTGAAATCTACTTTCTTTCTGCCTCAGGGGCTTCAGGAGTCTGCTGTAGTGAACTGGAGTAAGGTATGCCTTAAGATACCAAAGCGTGAACCTGTTCCATGAGCAACTGTTGCAGTGTTTATAACGTGGTGTAAGTCACAGTGAGAAAAGATTATTGTGCATTTGGGGGAGAGGAACATATTTCCAGCAGTTTTGCTTAATGACGGTGCTCTTTTGTGACTAGGATTTCCATGAAATAGCACGGCTTTGCCGCAGACACTTCTCCTCTGCAGTAAACGAAAGAGCGTTGCTGGAAACGGATTACCAGACGATGCTGACCTCGGAGAGAAGATCTCTGCCAATGGGACACAGGACACGGACTGCTGCTCCATATTGCCAGATCCCTGCAGAAAGCAGATACGCAGACGAAGATGTTCTCTCAGCAGACAATAGAATACAAGAGGCAAAGGTATCCTGGAGGATTAAGAACAACTGTCACAGCTGTATCAGGGCATGTGGCGTAGCTGTGGGTCTCCAGAGTCCGGCCCATCTGTTGTGAACATGCCGCAGTCAGGAAGATAATAGGTAGCGTGCAAACCAGACAGCCCTTGCAACGTGTCCCTGTGGACGTTAACAACAAATCTATCCAAACTTACTGAGCTTCAGGACGTTTTTTTCTTTTGCCTGATTTCAGGTGAAAAAGGCAATTCTCATGCAGAAAGAGCGTGTTATCAAATTGTAACTGTTAGGGAAGTCCTGATAGGAGACAGGTGCTTGCAGAACTTCTCCTTGTTAATAAGGTGTACTGCCCATCAAGCCTGTGATCCTACACCTTAGAGCAGAGGTATCTCAACATGCTGTGTGAGACACATCCATTCCCAAGGGATCTTTCGTCTGAAAAACAGAACAGTAGAGCAGAAAAGAAAAAGCGAAATGACTTACCCAAGGTCATGAAGGTCTGCAGTAAGGTCAGCAGTGGAGTTCGGAGTTTTAATTCGTGGAACAACCACCACAGGATGTACCAACCTCCAGCAGTGTTCTGAAGTTGAGGGTCTTTTAATGTCTCAGATGAACTGAGTTTAGTTTTTGGGGAACTTTTCTTGTAGCTGGGTAGTGGGAAGGCCTAGAACGTTGTGAGCAGTTGGTAAGAGCAGCCAACGCATGCAGGTAGGCTCAGATTGTCGTGGCTGCTCTCTTTTTGTGGAAGCCAATGGAAAGATGCTGCACACGTTTGCGTGTTGAGATAAGATATATCATATCTTCTGGCTATAAGATAGAAGAGTTAGAAGATGGCAAGGTTTCCCTCTGTAGAAGCACAAGATCTCCAAACATTTTGAAATATTCTGTCAGTGCTTCAGTTTATAAAGCTTTGTTTTGGGTTTAGGTAGTGTTTTCAAGGGTCCTGAGAAAATCAGACATCTGGTGTTACTGGCTTTCAGAGAATTTTGAGTCCAGGACTGTCTAGGTGAAGCAGGTACTCCATGGTCAGTACCCTCATGTAACCCACAGGTTCTCTGGATCACTTTGTAAAACAGTTTGACTGTGTGAGCTTTTCCTTTTCCCCCTTTCTCAGTGGCGATGCCTTCCGCCTCTAATAGCTGTCTGGACTCTGGGTACAGACGGGCCATCAAACACCACCTGCGTGCGTAGCCGTTTGTCTTGGCACGGACTCCGCGCCCTGCAGGTGAGCGTGATGGACAGTGTGGTGCTGCTGGAAGCATGCATCGAGAGCCAGCGGTTACGAAACGCTGCAGCTCTGCTCTAAGACCTCACCAAGAATGCTACCGACGTTTTGAGCTCTGCAGGAGATAAAATATATTGCCATATGTAAAGACTTTCTGGGGCTGGAGATGATATCTGTTTCATGAATAAAGGGTGCAATGAGGCCATTCCCCAAGAGGGAAAATCAAACTAACAGAATAAAGCCTGCTGATTAGTTTAGATAGAATTGGGACAGAGGTTTGAGGGAATTGCTTATTGTTTTTATAAGTCGCAAAGCAGCCAAGTCCCCAGAGAGGGAGTCATAAAGAGACAGAGAACCTGAAACTAATGCTGGGGGGCAGTCTGGTGGCTGTTGAAATGAATGTGTGAGTGAGCCGACTCTGCAAGGCAACAGCAAAGCCAAGTGGAGGTTATTCCCTTAGAAAGAGCAAGGGAAGGAAATCGCTCTTCATTGATTCTCCTAAATGTGTCTGTGTTGTTGTAAATTTATGTCAGAGCATCCTCCACGTGGAAGGAAAAACAGGCTCTGTGGGAATAATTCTTATTTGTGTGATGGTTGTGCTGAGAGGCCCTGATTCATACTGAGCCTACACCATGGCCAGACGGGGACGTGGGGGAGGATAGGAAGGATTTCATGCCATGATCTTAAACATTTAATTTAGACGCTGCAAGAGGCTGCTGGGAAAAGGACAGGAATGGCAATTCAGTTTCATGACATGTTGAAGTTCAGGTAAACTTTTGGCTAAGTTAGGTGCTTGAATAAGCCTAATGTGCCTTAGTTAGAGACTTCTGTAGCCTGCCAAGTAACTCATCAAAATAGCAATACAACCAGAGGGCAAGAAAAACAGACTTAAGAGCTGCCAGAGCAACAAAAAAGCCAAAGTCCTGTGATTTTTGTGGAGTTGATCTAAATCTTGCATTTGTCCTCCACCAAAAGCCATCCCCTTCTGGCCATATGCACTTATTGTGCAGTTTCTTTTACATCTTTCAAGAATTAAACCAGGACCGGGGACCAGGGTAGAGGTCTGCCGAGACCAGGCTTGATTTCTGAAGTGTAGATTTCTTACTACTGAGCACAACCAGCTTTGCCGGTCCAGTGGTGGTAAATACTTTTTTGCTCCTGAAGTTTTTCAAACCTTAGTAGTTGAGATGAAGTAAAACCAGGTTTTTATCTGAACTTTGATATGTCATG
>NW_010433437.1:116745-150200 GCF_000710305.1 Buceros rhinoceros silvestris | reverse complement strand
AAACCCAGTTTTGTACTGTATTCCTGCATTCTCCAGTCTGGGCACTAACAGCAGGTGCAGAAATCTGATATTCGGGTGTTTTTACAAAAAGAAAGCCAGCGGTGCAAGGACTGTCATTTCCTCCAGCTGCAGTGCCTGGAGTTAACTTCTCACCTTTCCTTTGTTTGCTGTGCCATGAAGTGATCCCAGAACAGCTATTAATGATGACACTGAGCAGCTAAAAAAGTCATGAGCATTCCATATTTTAGTGAGGTATGCCAGTATTTGGAGTTGTGTGCCTTTTGTAGCGTCTCTGGCCTATCAGCTTTTGTGACTTGTCTTGGGGGGGGTGTGTGTGTGTGTAAATTCATTTGTTTTCATGCGATTTTTTTATTGGGCCAATGCTGAGGCACCAGTAAGGACAGGAGGGCAGGGAATGCTGTTAACAGCTTAAAACCAGCAGTCAGAGTCCTGTCTTGTCTGACCTTCTGAAGGAGAGACCACGAGTTCCAGCCAGTGTTTCCCATACGAAGTCGAAGAACCTGAGGCTCAGCACTGTGCTCGCTGATTTAGAGACTCAATTGCTGGTAAATCCACGATACCCCTGAGTGCTCTACCCGGTGTTTAGTTGCAGGAAGGTTAGATTTTATTTTCAGTGTGAATGTGGCTGACCACTTTTCAGACGTGGCATCCGGTTTCAGGTTGTTTTCCTCAAATTTTCTGGTCTCAGATATCTCCTCTCTAGGCTGATAATTATAGCTGATGCCCAAGGTGTCTTCCTTTGAATACCTTGCTAGACTGAGCTCTTTCAGCTTCTCATAAAAACAGTGGATCAAAGAAACTAAGGAATAGATGTATAATTAGCTCTGAGATGACTAAACAGCGGGAGTTACAGCACATCAGGAGGCACCGGTACTGGCCCCAACAAGACGGAACAAACGTGAGTGGGCCATGTTGTCTGCACCATGTTTCTTTTTTTTTCTTTTTAATTTGGCTGCACTGGGAGCACTCTCGAGTATTCACCTTTCTTCGGCTCTCATAACTCAGCTGGTGCTCCTGTCACGAATGGATGGTGTCCTCACCCTGCTACAGTGAGCACCGACATTGTATAAGGATCTCTAAGGGATGTATGTGTACAAGAGGTGAGGAGATATAGGCAGGTGGGAGTATAAAACACGCTTTATTGTTGCATTTTGCGTGTCATGTTTACTTAGCACAGCACCATACCAGAACAGCACGTTAGCAGCAATTAACCCTTCATAATTCAACTGAAAACGGGAGAGGGCTGTGAGAATAAAATGGATTCTGATGGATTTTTGTTTGAGGATATTTTGAATCTAACATTTAGGTGAATCTCTGCTGTAGACAATTATGTATATTGTCTTCGTTGTCTGCATTTCTCTCATTTACATCTCTAGCATGTATCTTGGAATGGTGAGTGGCCTGATTGACCATTGCTGCTCATCTTCATGCATTTCACGCTTCTCAGATGCCCAGAGCTATCAACCAAGCATAAAGAGAAAGGAGGAAAAGCCCTTGTGAAAAAGTGCTAGCAAACCAGCATGTCATGAAGATAAAGCCTTAAAGACAAGCCAGTTTCTATGTAGGAGGGATTTGATGGCCAAACACTTGTCTGTGGTGATGGCATGTGGGGAGGCCAAACCATAAGGTCTTTTACTTAGATCAAGTGCTTCAAGAACAGTTCCCTTCTTGACTGGAAAACAGAGCTGGAGTCTCTGGGTTCTTTGTGAGCTGAGCTGAGAGTCAAGGGCTACAGTGTGTGGTGGTGGCACATTTTGCTGTCAGAGCTGGCTGTGCTGACATCCTTGTATCCCAGGACTACCAGTGCTTCCTTCACATCTGCAATAAGTAGATATGGCTGTGAAATACGTGCTCTTAGGCTACAATTTCCCTTCTGTTCAGTGTGCCAGGGAAGCACTTTTCGACTGGCAAGGTCTGTCCCTGCTGAGGCACTGCCTGCTGCATAAGTGTTAAGCCCTAATGCCTTGGTGCTGGAAGCCTTGAAGTGTAATGAGGATTGGAAGGATTCTGGTTGGATTGCAGTGAGGCTTGTCTTGGCTTTTCAGCCCCCAGTTTGTCCTGTGCTGATACCAAGGCATAGTAAGTATGTATGTGGTCAAGGGACTCTGCAAAGCTGGATGAAGTGGAGGAGGTTGATAGTTACGGTTGTCATTGGCTGCTGTCTAGGATTGCTTTTCTTTCCTCCCTTCCACATCTGTAAAACTACTTCCCTAAGAGCAGTCGTGGACTTTGAATTTCATTACTGGTGATACATTTTGTAATAGCTCCCGACAGTACTCTCTCAACTGATAATTTAGTTGAGCTCTTGGCTGCACATGCTAATGCTTCAGTGTGGAGGCAGTGGAAAATTATTTAATAAAACTGAACGCTGCTTTCATTTCATGGCTGTTATTATTGAATATTAGTCATTGCTGAGAATCATTTCTTGAACAGTTTGTTCTTATCATCTGTATGCATTCGGCTAACACCTCTTTGAAATGAAGCAGCATCTTGGGTGATAAATGAGGGCAGATTTCATTTTATTCAGCACAATATTATTCATGCACAATCTTGAAAGCAGGTGTGATCTTAACAAATGAGATATTGTCTTTTCAGTGTCTTCTGTGGTAGTTCAGTATAAAAGACGAAGTTTTAGCTGAAGTCTCAGGGATGAACATCAGGACTGAAATTTGCAAGTGATTCTATTATCAAGGGAGGTTGTTTCTCACAAAAAATGTATTTGCTTGATTCAGTTAAGTTAAAAAACTTTTTCTTGCTGCCTTCTAATCTATGTAAGTTTATAAGAGCTGGGAAGAACAGAGCCAGATCTTGCAAAACTTTCTCTGTGTGTGTGTATAGACAGATCCCAAGTCCAGTGGTTCTTACGAACAGAACTATGTATTAACATTCAAAAGATTTTCAAGACCAATAATGTTTCCATTGTGGCTTTGAAAGCCTGAATCATGTTTATTTCCTTATGTTCACGGGGTAGTGAAGATATATGCTACTAATGGTACTTTGGTGAAAGCCAATGCGTTCCTGCTTCTGATGTTCTGTGGAAAAGGCCGTGGCTGTCCTGTACAGCCGTTCTGCTCTCTCAGGGTAGAAAACCACTGTATTTTGTGTTAGAGCCTAGATCTATGAAGGTAACAGCCCTCAAAGAGTTTTTAATCCTAGGGAGATGTTTCACGACACACCTTGCTTTGCCATGTTTTTTCCTTCCAGTCTTCCAAAGGCCACATTTTCCAGTCAGACAAAATCAAATTGCTAAATGCTTGATGTTGATATATATTCCACCCAAATCACCCTGCAGGCAGCACTACTTGTATTATTTCTTTTCTCCAGCTTGGATAACCTCTAAGCTGTTTGGAACCTGCTATGGCCTGACCCGTGCGATGGTGCTGCCAGCTGCATTTTGCATGGCTTTGGCTGACTGAACCAACACTAGCTCAACAGGAGAGATGAGGAGCTCTGGAACATTGGGAGCTCCAGGAACATCTGGAGCATCAGGAACAGGCACATTCAGGTTGCGTGTGCCGGATGGAATCGTGCTTACTGTCCTATTGGTCAAAATGTCAGTCCTGAAGGAGAAAGTGCCGTTTGTCATTTAATTGTGTGGTTTGATATTCACACCTTAATGCAGGTTAATTCCGTTTGTGCTTTAGTACAAACCCTGTGCTGCTTGGGGCTTCCGAAGGAAGTGTTAGCTGTAACGGCGCTCCACCGCTGCAGCCAGCCAGCCGAGCCTGCCGCTGTCACAGCTTTCCGTTATGCTGTCCCCCAGACGCGCTACCAGTGTAAACATGGGAACCCTTCATTTGCTTTCTGTTGTGTGGGCGTCTGGAGTAAACCCTCACTGTGGGTGGTGGGAGAGAGGTGTTCTCACCCTTACAGCTTCCATTACGCCTTTGCATGAAGGGGAATGTTGTCTTTATGTAAATGAGGAGTCTCTGGATGTTCAGCGGACTTTCTGAGAAGGTAACAAACTTAACTACAAGTGAGAAGAGATTTTCTCTTAGTGTTTCCACAGTCATCCCCACTCTAACTTTGTTTAAACATGAATTATTTGCTAAATGATAAAAGGGCTTCCTCAGAAGTATCACTGACTCCAGAGCCAGAATGTTCTCCATCTGACAGAAACTGGTCCTCTCCAAAGTTATTATCCAAGATGTCTTGTCACTTCATGAGTCAGGTAGCAAACCTGATGCTGTACGAAACCCAAATCTCCTATCACTCAATTTCAGTGAATTTCTATTTGGAGTAAGACGTGTGGGAAGATGTGATATCTTTTATTGTCACAATTAGAAAGAATAGGCAAACTTCTGGGTGCACAAGTGTTTCTCAGGGGACTGTGTAACTGGTAGGATAGCTGGGTCTACCCGCCAGCTGAGCTCTCTTTCCGCTTGCAGCCATTTGGCGATCTCCTCGTGTCGGAGGGTGGCTGAGTGCCTGGGCAGGTTTGCAGGAGGGCTGCACCCAGTGACCCAAGGCCAGTGGCTGTGCTGATGTTCAAAGACTCATCTTGCCACTTCCTTCCAAAAGAAGAGACTTCTTTTTGGGTTATGCTGCTTTCCATGCCCGAGGTCTTGCTTCTCCCCCGTGCTGTGCAGGGTGCTGCGTGCCCCTTAGCTTGCGCGTGGCGATCCTTGCAGGCGGTCGGTGTATCGTGTGGTGCTGGGGGGTCCCGCAGGATAAGCAGAGGTCTGTGAATGTCAGATGTGATTACTCCAGTGTTATTTTAAAGGTCAGCCTGCCGTATTTGCACAACAGGGTTGAGAGTGACTTTCTACCTCAGATGATTTATGTGGACCAGAAGTGTGTCCAAATATTAATAGTGCTGATTAAATAAGGCAGGGAAAGATTCTACGTCTGCAAATATTGACCTCCTCTTATATTTGTAATCCTATAATAAAAGGAAAATTTAGTAGGAAAAATGGGTACCTGTTCAATCTTACAGACTTATGGGAGCTTCTAACAATTTAAAAAACCGCACAATTCCCTTGGTGTCAGGCATCTGTAGGGGCAAGGCCAGCGTATCTTTTCTAACCAATACAGCACAAACATAAATACTCTAAAAATTTAAAATTCAGGCAGCTGAACTTTCACCTGAAGTGAATCAATAGCAAAACCATTAGAAGGATTTGGTTTCTTCAAGTGCCAAAAGCATTCATAGTTTTTTGTGGGTGGGGAGACAAGGAGAGAGGATTCTCATAGAGCATTTAAAAAAATAAGAGGGCTAAAGGCACCATATGGGATTTTCAAAGGGACTGTTGTTACGTATCTCTCAGAAACACGTATTCAACAATGAGTGTCAGGGTCAGATGATTTATACAGCCCCAAAATCCCATTAACGCAGCCATTACATATTACAAAATTCCCTTTGTAGATACAGATCAGCAACAAGAACAGCAGTAAATAATCACAGACCTTAGAAAAAGGGCGAGGATTAAACTCATCCATCACTAACCAGCACATCTGTAGCAAATCCGCAGAAAGAAAAAAAAAAGGGAGGGCGAAGATAAACATTTTTATCATCTCGTACTTGTTCCTCATTTATTACTGAGCATGTGAAGGTTGAGTATCAGTATCACAGCTGGAAGTAGAGAGAAATGACAAAGCAAAGGGCAACCTTTTCCTCTTTTTGAAATAGATCTGAGGCTTGTCGGGGACCTCGGGCTGTGCCTGGTGGTGCTCAGCCACACGGCGCTCTAGCAGGCAGCCGGAGAGTCTGCTCCAGCCATTGCTGTGCATTCACAAGATCTCGGCTCATTTTGAGGTCTGTCGGTGTTACAGCAACATTTTTGTCTCCTCTGAATTGTTTTGTCCCACGCATCCTCAGCAGCATCCGTCTCTCAGGAGCAGAGTCAGTGCTGGCAGCTGCTCGTGTTGGTTACCCTGCGTGCCACGCAGCAGCATGGGGCAGAGAGCGCCACCACTGCAGCTCTGCCGAGGGTAAGCCATGGCAGAATATCTCATCTGGCCCCAGATGGCTCTCAGATGAAAGCTTCACCCCTGCCATTGACTCCACGGAGGTGCTGCCATCACTTGATCTCAGTGGTCTAGTGCCCAGTGTTACTCTTGCTGCTAGAGCCCGGTTGTTCAGGTCCATACAGCAAGAGACCGAAGGCTCTCGGGACTGGAGGGGACAAAGGATGCTGACGGACTGCAGGATGACAAGAATGGTTGCAGAGGAGGCTCTTTGCTCCTGCAGGTAACTGTTGCAGGGGATTGAGCTCTGCCTTGTGCCACCTGTGCTTGGAGGAGGTGGCTTCCCTATGACAGAGAGCACTAAGTGAGGATTTGTGCAGCCCCAAATGTCATTTCATTAATCTGCCCTCTTATAAAATCCAGAGGAACTCATTTGGCTCTGGGTATTTCTTCACAGACACAATCTTTATTGCTGTAATAACTTTGCCCTTCATACTTACCACGAAACCTCTCTTGATTAGGACTTCATCATTTGTTTGTTTCCTTCACTAAGCACCCCCTCATAAGTATGGCAGCATATTGCTAAGCGTTCTTGTAAATAACCAGACCTGTAGCCATCCCAGTAAACAAACTAGGAAAGCTTTATGGTACAAATCCTTGTTTTCATTGTGTTTTTCCAATTACTTTGTAACTCACAAGGTTCAGTAGCTCACAATGGGTCTTCCAGCCATCACTGCAAATTTGCACAGTTCTGTTGTAGGTAAAATTATGGGATAGAAAACTCCAGCAAAACCAGTAGCTACTTCACTTTCTCCCAAGCCTTCCTTCCCCTCGACTTTCTCCTGCCTCTGGGAAAGGTCTGTGTGCTCTTGGTTCTGCTCTGGCTATGCAGAATCAAGTTTTGTGTACTGCTGCTGGATACTTCAGAGAGCTTGATGGAAAATCAAAGTGAGGTGGGACTTAACCTCTCCTTTTTGATTGCTGAGAGTCCTTTTCAGCTATTAGGGGCAACAGCCCTACAGCTTCTTATGTGTCTTCAAGAAACAGCTGCCTTTAGCCATGCTGTCTCCAGTGGGAGAGGAGCCTGGCATCCCTACATCTCTGCTGTGCTGTATTTGTCAGGGGGAAGCTGGGATAACATGCTGCAATCCTTTCTGGGAAACTGTGAACATCTAGGAGAAACAAGAAGCCTCATTTTTCTTCTTCTTTAGGCTTTCTATTATCCCTCCTCCCACCCCCTCCTTCTCTCTTTCAAGTCTCCTCTGAGCCACGTGTGCTGAGAACAAGCTGGCTGAACACCCCTCCTGCTGCTGCTGCACTGGTTGTTACAACAACAAGTAGCAGCCCTGCGGTGAGATCATCAGGAGCCGCTTTGTTTGCCAGAGGTAGGTTACCACGATGGAGCAAGGAAACGAGTTTATTTGGAGCAGCAGCAAACAGTAAACAACAACTTTTACAAACCAGCTCAGGCTTGCTGATTGCTGACGAAAAAGAGGTGAAACCCCACGAGACCTCTTTCTGTACCCCAAACAGAGGGGACTTCCAAGAGTTCAGGTCAAAATGCAGATTTAGACTTTGCTTGTCTGTGCTCTGTCCATCTCTCCTAACAGCTTCTGATGCTGTCAGCCGCTCTCGGCAATATTTAGTTGAGGTATAGGGACTCAAAGGTATGGTTCCTGTAAGATTCACAGCAACAGATGGACAGTGAAATCCCTCTTCCTGCCTAAGGTGAGGAAAAGATGGCGCAAAACCTGGTCTCATTTGATGGTGGAGAATTCAGGTGGACATTGTCTGCAGGCATATGGAAAGCTTCCACTGACGTTTGTACCTTCCCAGACCTCAGGGAATTTGGTAGAGCTCCAGATATGGATGACAGGGCTGCTTCTTGTTCTCATTGTTACGCAGATTTCAAAAACACTGCGTGATGTTCAAATAAAATCAACACAACTTGCTGGAAGGCTTTACTGGACTTTGCATCCATGGAAGTGATGGATGGGAAAAGAGGGGACAGCTCACTAGCAAGAAGAGAGACTTTGAACGGGAGTGAGGGCAGCAACAAGGGAGACACTGGACTATAGCAATGAAACGTTTAAAATTGAGGAGAGAACACTTGTGAATGGGGTCGAAGCAAAAATGGCTCAAGGCAAAGGGAGCTGAGGTGGAGCGGTGTGTTTATGTTGCATGCAAATGGATGCTGAGAGCATGGCTGAGAAGAAAGGGGTGAAGTTTTCTCGAGGTTCAGAAGTAACTAGATCCAAGGTAATGGCAAGGCAATAGCATTTTAATCCTTAGGAAATGCTGACGTCTGTTTCCACCTCTGTTCCTCCTGCTGGGAGGAGCAGGCCCAAAAGTGAAATGCAGGAAAGGAAAGTGCCTGCCAAGCCTCCACGTGGGCACAGCAGGTTGGAAGCATCCTGCTGGAAACAGCACACAGCGGGCCAAGAAGGAGATGCCAGAGGAGAATGGGAAAAATTTTTCTCTTTCTGTTTCATCATCACATTTTCCAGGAAGAACCAGGGGCAAAGACAGTGCAGAAAATCCTCAGAGGAAGTTAAAAAAACATTTAATGTTTCCAAATCTTGGAAAAAAAATAGCATGAGATGAAAACTGACCTTTTTCATCTACTTGTGTCCTGTCATGTCTGGAGTTTACAAAATACTATGGTTCTTACTTGATTATTTCTAGTTCTGCTCACTAAAAATAATAAACACTTACAGACTAACTCTGGAAACTTGACCAGAAACTTGAACCAGCATAAATATGGGGGAAGCTGAGTAAACATAAACCAACTGTGTTAAGTGTCTGACCCTGAAAGGCCATAACATCTCTTTTGGAAAGTTCAGCCGTAAGTTGAAGCATCAGGGTAGGTTTAAGTACCTCTGCTTATGTTACAGGTGGTTTAAAGCAGCCCTGAGAAGATTGCTGCAGTTGCTGAAGCTCGCCAGGACAGGACGCACTGCCTCTGCCACCGTAGGAACACACCATCAGCACCGCGGTGCTCAGCTGCTTTCCCACCTGAAGGAGAAGCTGCGGGTTCACCCCTGTGGAAAGCACAGGAGCAAGCTGGCCACGGGTCTCCGGAGAAGTCCAGCTGAGGTGCGGGCTCTGGGCTCTGTAGCCTCTTTGTATGGATACGGAACCATGGAATTCCGCGTAAAGAATGGCGCTTGCATGATAACCTGTTCTTTTTCTCTCTTAGATTTTCAGTTCTTCTTCATTGTTCACTCCTTGGAGAGGGATACGTGTATTTACTGGAAGAACTATGGCCTCAGTCCGACCAGCTCAGCTAGTGACGGTAAATGTGACAGCAGTTCTCGTGAGATGTCACGAGTATTTACTACAGGCTCGCTCGTAATGAAATGGTTGTGTAACAACAACAGAGGCACTGAATCCCTTCCTGTAGTAGTAACCACTAACAGCTGCACGTTACAGGATACGAACCACTGCTCATGTTGCGTGAAGCTGAATTCAAATACCTTTTTTTAATACCTTTTTCAAATACTGGATTTTTAAGACAATACAGTTTTTCACTCAGCAATTCCACTGACTATCTTAAAAATATGCCACATACTGTCATCCTAAAAGGTTAAAGCTGAACTCCTACTGATTTTTGCCGCAGGGCACGTCAGCACTGAGATGCAGTGTTTCATTAGCATTCATTCCTGAGCACGCTGTTTACATCCCCCGGCACACCGAGCACGTGTCTCGCTGTTATGGGTTGCTGAAGGGCAGGTGCTGAAGGGTGAAGGTATTTCTAGGGTTAGGCTTGTCTGAAAGCAGGAGTTACCCTCGCTGGGTGTCCGCCCAGTTTCTAGCTCTCTATAACACATTGCAAGTGGAATTTTTAGGGCTTCATAATGAAATTCAGCTGCCTGCTAATTATAATCCTAGTTAATTGGAACAGCTTTGCTGACAGGTCCAAGTGCTGTACAGACTCCAGACAACTCCCGCGCGTGTGTGCAGGGCTGCGCGTAACAGCTGTGTGGGTGCTGTCGTCCAAGAGGTCTCACGGCGCGTCCCGCCTCAGTGTTCAGTTTGCAGTCTTGGGAAAGCACGTGGAGGTGGAGAGGAGGTGTAAACCTGTGTCACGCGATTACGTCCGTCCGCTGAGAAGGAATTTAAGTTGAAGGTAGTGCCACTAAGCTGAGGGTGAAACCACTATGGAAAAGATAGTCCAGTCACCATCACTGTGTTGGTTGTAGCAGTGTTTGGTTACAAGGAAACAAAAAGATGCTCTATCTGGAACATAATCTTTTATCTAGTCTTACTGTAATGATTCTATAAATCAAGGATTTTGGATCTGGTGCTATGTTTCTTTTTCCTTCCTAAATGAAAGCCTTGAGTTAAAAAATTTATCCTGATGTGGAAAATGTACTATGCAGCTCAACACAGTATTCAAACCATTCCTTACCCCTTCAGGAAGTTAATTTATGGAACGTACCATATTCTTTCTGTTCTTCATTTTATCACTGACAGCTGGCTAATAGAAATGTTCTGGGACAGTCATGGTGCTTCTGGAGATGACATATGAGAAAGCGAGTGAGCAGCTCAGTTCTTTCATGACAGATCTACTCCGCAGCATCAAGAGGCAGAAATAAACCGCCTGGCCAGAAAGGCTGTTTGAAAGTATCTACTGCCCAGTCTCAAGAATATCAGCCAAGAATAGTCGTTTTCTGTTCAGTCTGGAGGAGGCAGAATGACTGCTCCGCACCGTCCTGTGTTTGCAGGTTTGCATCTGTTCAGGGCCAAAGTGACATGAGCACAAACTACAGCAGGTTTGTTTTACGAGTTATCTGGGTGCAGGCAGGTCTTTGGTGAAGTAACTGCTGCTCTTCGGCTGTTTGTCTCAGGTCTAAGTTTCAAAATTTGCCTATTTTCCCAGAAAAATCACTGCTTAAGCACGTATGAGCAGGGTCTAGCTTCTAGGTACGAGCTACCCTGTAGCTGTTTGGACTAAAGAGCCTTTGCAAGTGTTCTCTTTTAAGCATTAAAGATACCAAATCCAGAGCTGGGCAGTGACAGGTAGGGAGGACATGGGACATCTTAACTCTCTCGGATCAAGGCAGTTAATGTAGCGCTGGAAAAGTGTTTCCAGGTGACTGTCCAAGGAACAAAACCTGACAGCATGACTGGTCCCTGCTCCTGGAAAGGCTCCCTGTGTTTGTGGCACAGAACCGCTGTGCAGATCTTGACTGGCCACAGGTGATTAAGGTGAGGTTCCCGGACTGCCGTGTTTCAGAATTGTGATCGTGTAGAATCGCACTTGTAATCTGAAAAGCTGGGCATAAAACCCAGACCCACATGGTCAAAGGTGGCTTAAGAAGCTTCTTCACTTGATGGTCGGATGCCCTGGGCAGTAATCTGGACCAAGCTGTGCTCCCACTGAGCTGCTGCATGCAGGATGGTTCCCTTGCTGGGTCAAGATCTGTTCTCCAACACAACACCAATAAGACCCAGAAGACAGTAGTACTTGCTCTGAGAACAACGTTTGAATTAGCACGAGCTAAGGAAAGCAAAGAACACGCTTGTACCAGCTCCTGTCAGCACTGGAAAAAGAGTTTTATTCTTACAGGGCTCTGTGGATGGATGTGCTCAGCTGCTGCATGGCAATTTCTGCATTGCTCTGTGCCTCGGTTTCCCTGTGGGTAAATTGGTCTGGTCTCCTTTGTGATCCCTGGGTGAGCCTTTGATTACCCTTGGGTCCCACCTTCAGCTGAAGTTGCAGCCTCCTGCAGCCGGAGCTCTGACGGGAGCCATTCAGCCAGAGCATGGTGGATGCTGCGCTGCCTGGTGGTGCTCCCCGTGCAGACGTGTGCTTGCAAAACAAGGTCAGCTGCCGCCAGGGCAACTACAGCTGGGTTTCTACTTCGATTCATTTATTGCCGTGTGGGTACGTTCAGCTTGGAGTGATAACAGCTCTGTTAAACGCTGAGGTGCCTCATCAGGCAAGAGAAGGGTTGTGTTTTGTGCACACGTGCATTTGCATAAGCAGGAGGGTGCATAGTGGAGGGGCTGCTTTGGTGAAAAGCAGGTGTGTGGATGCAGCCTGTAAGCCCGGAAATTTCTGAGCTCTGAGTCAAAATACTGTTGCTGCATATGGCATTGAGGACTCACAGCAATTCTCTCCCCAGTGTGTGCGTTCTTTTGTTAAACTGGGTTTGTGTTTCTCTCACACCGCTCTGGCAATGTATGTGGGTGTGTAAGGAAACGAGGGTGCATAAAGAGGATTGGGTCCTGGTGCTTACTTACACAGTCATGTACTGTTTTCTCAGCTTGCGAACTCTTCTGTCTTCGCACGTGCTGCCGAGCGCTTTCGGCTGGTGTACGTTGTTGTGGTTCCTTTCATTTCAATGGAGCTCTGAGAGTTTCTGTTGGTGAAGTGGCATTTTACATCATAGTGTAATTCTTTTACGCTGAGCCTAATTAAGCTGATTTTCCAAACTGCTAGGGTTTACAAACCCCGGTTTGTTAGAGAGGTTGGGACTGAGGCATCCTGACAACTCGGGGCCAGTGAGTACTGAGGTGGGTGGTTAACCCAGGTCACGGTGTTTCACCAGGTGCCCTGCCTGCTGTTAACAATCCCCTGACAAGCCTCTATGTTTTTTTTCATAATTCCCTGATTTCACTCTAGGTTATTTTGGCAAGTGGCTACTTTTAAGTTTTGAAAACTGCACTCAAGACAGTCAATATACTGCGATGAGACAGGTCATCTGTAGAAGAGGAGACAGGATTCGAAGTTGGTGTGAGAGTTGTCCCTGGGAAGGACACTGGAAGGTGTAAGACAGCAGTGGAAGAGGTTTGGAAAGGTTACAGTGCTGTGCAGGGAAGTGGAAGGACACAGCATCTTCCTGTCACCGCTCTCCTGCCCTGTGGATGGTGGTTCACGCCTGCAGGCAGCTGTGCCAATGCCTATGAGACGGTGTGTGCTCGTGTAGAACCCCAGGCATTGGGTGAGAACAGGTAGCTCTGGCAACATGTAAACACCTTGTTGACCAGACCACAGTGGGGTTCTACCGGGTCTTGAGTATGGTCAACATGTCATGCTGCGTTTGTGATTGTTGCTAATTCTGTCAGAAAAGGAAAACGACTGTGACTTAGTTTGGGTAATGCCTTGCAAGCCTCAAATTGTATGTGAAATCTGCGCTGAAAAGCAGTTCAACGTTCTGTGCTAGTGTGTATTCTGTGTCCTAGAAACTGTTAGACCTCTTCTGTGCGGTGACAGGAGGTTAGCCTATCTGCAGAGAGAGAAATTGCCAGCAATAGATTAGTTGACGCAAAAAGCGAAAGGTCTTTTCTACACGTTTGAACCTCCTAATGCAAGATGGAAGTTAGGATAGCTAATCAAAAAAGGCTGGAACAACTGTTTAATCGCCTGAAGGCAGGGGCCAAAATTCAAAAGCTTCAGCCTTATGAAGTTTCCAAACAAGATGAGGAAATATAATGTTCTCCAGTGCCAGCAAAAAAAGGTGGAGTACAACAGAGCGTGCCGTGTAGGAGTGTCAGCTGTGTGCCTCAGCGACCGGAGGCATTGGGGCCTTACACATACAGGGAAGGGAACTGCGGAGACTTGCAGGTTTTAGGTCTGGTCAGCGCTCAGGAAATACATTTAGCTAATGCATCTTTGTTACCAAACCAGCCCTGGTGCCGGTTTAATTTGGAGAGGTGTCAATGAGTTGTGCACGATTTCGATCTGTTTGATAAGATCCATGACAGGCTCTGTAATGTTTTCTGATCTCTCTTGAACTGTCTTTCCGGACCTCCCATCCCACCTCTGCTTAGGTGTAGGTTTCCACTGATTTGTGAAGGTCTCAATTCACACACTCCATAGAAATCAGATATTCAGTAAATCCTGACTCTCCTGGGCTTTGAATTTTTCTATCTTTTTTATTTACTTGGGGAGTTCCCACTCAATCAAGTCTGTGTTAGCACTTGGGAAGGGAATGAGAGTGCTTCTGCCTGCATTTATTTCCTGTCATAGCACCTGTGACACACGGCACCATCCAGCCTTTCCCTCACATCTGTGAACTGGGTTAGT
Source organism: Buceros rhinoceros silvestris (assembly GCF_000710305.1). NCBI lineage: Eukaryota > Metazoa > Chordata > Aves > Bucerotiformes > Bucerotidae > Buceros > Buceros rhinoceros. The sequence goes on along the minus strand of NW_010433437.1, from coordinate 136,237 downwards.
ATTACCTCCCGAGCAAGCACTGTCTCAACACCTAAAAGAAATCCTACATCTGATAAGACCTGAGCCTATTGCAATTTGAACTAAAATTTCCTGAGAAGGGTAGGGTGTGTGGTTTATTTTTTTTCCTCCTGAACTGGGTCACTTCTCCCTTGTCATTCATAATCCTCTATTACAGCAGCAGAATTATTATACAGAGTGCATTTAATTTTCCACACGTAATGAAGACAAGTGCTCACAACAACTCGTGATGGCTCTTCAGAAAGTGAATATTTAATTTTTGCATGCATACATTTGTTCTTTGTCAGAAGATAGATACCAAACTAATTATTCCCTGAGTATTATAAGAAAATTAAAGCAGCATGGTCACGGTAGGCTTGTGAAGTGCATATGTCACTGCAACGAGGGAGGGGGGAAATGGAAACTTCATGAGAGAGAGGCGATGGTCTACAGAACTCCTGTGGTAAAGGTGATCCCAGGTACTGGATGAATTCTTGCAAGAATTTAGGCACAGGCGTTTAGGTTTTGTGAACACCCTCTCCGTGGGTATTTTGAAGGTGAAGAGCCCTTGCAAATGCTGCAATGAATATTTCCTCTTGGATACAAATGAATTATCAGGGATGCAGAAGTAGCCTTTCATTGAGATGTTCTATGCAGTCATCACATTGCACGCAGGTTTTGAAGTGCCTGGATCTCGGGTTGCTGTATAAGCACGATAGAGTGATACAGCTTCAGCATCTGCAGAGGTGTCTCATGAAATGCAAAATGAATGGCTGGAAGAAATATTTTTACTAGAGGAAAAAATGGGACTCCAGTGTGTGTCATAAATTTTGCTAACAGAATTTTAAACAGGGATGCTGGTTACAGATTTCAAGCCCCCCCTTCTTCTTGAGCAGCAACTTAATCTTTCTTCCTTTCAGTAAAGTCATGTTAAAACAACTCCATTCCCCCACTAATGCTGATATCCTGATTCCTCTGTCGCACTGACATGACTGGAGTATTCTCAAGGTCATTGCAGTCAGTAAAATCTCTTGGTGATGCCAGTTGGGATTTGGGATTTTATTTTCCTTTATTACTGTTGTAAAGAATGTGGAGTGTTGGTGTAAAACAGCATGACACCTGGGAGCTTGCATATAGAGAGAGAAATCTACGAGACATTTACTGCCTTTTTTTTTTTTTCCCCATGAAGGCACACGGAAGATGTTGCCCAAACTTCTAGGATCTGTTTCCAAAGATAGGCAAAGCCCTTGACAAGCTCAAGGAATAGAATAACAAGAACCTGGTGACATCCAGTGAGGCCAAACACAGCAAGTCCTGCCTCTGGGATGGATCAGCAATATGGGCTGGGGGCTGACGGGCTGGGGGAAGCTCTGCAGGGAGGACCTGAGGGTCCTGGTGGACCATGAGCTGAATATGACCGGTGTGTTTAAGGTGTTGCAGCCTGACTGTGTACCAGGCTGTTTGGGTGTAATCGACAGATCAAGCATTCCTGTCAACTCGGCACTTGTGAGGTTGCATCTTGCAGTTGCGGAACTGTGTTTATGGTGTACACCCCAGTGCCAGAGAGAGGTCCGCAAGTGGGAGGAAGTCCAGCAGAGGCTGAAAGGGATGTTCAGGAGACTGGAGCACAAGGTGTATCATGAGAGACTCAGAGTGCTGGGTTTGTTTAGCCTGGAGAAGGTGAGCTAAGGGGGCATCTGATTGCTATTTCCACTAATGAAAGGGATTGTATGGAAGATGGAGTCGGACTCCCCACAGCAGTGTGCTGCAAAATGACGAGGCACTGGTCCTGCATTGCAGCAAGGGAAACTCCGTCCTTCAGTATATCATAAAACCCAATCAGAATACGGGTTATGCAGCGCCAGCACAGGAACAGATTCCCTGGAAAGGCTGTGGGCTCTCAGTCCTTGACATCTGTCAGAACTGAGCTGGCCGAGGCTCTCAGCAACCTCCTTCCGCATCAGAGTTGTCCCTGCCTTGATTCAGAGGCTGGAGTGGATGCTTTCGGAGGTCCTGTCTCAGTTGGTCTCTGATTCTCTGGTTTTATTTCAGAAATTTGCTAGTCCCTGTGAAATACGGTCCTACTATAAAAAGGTGGCTGTTGGTGTGGCACTCAGTCCTTCAGTAAATATGTCCCTCGGGGATATTTATAGTTCTGCCTGCTGTCTTCAGTGAGAACAGAAAGTTCTTACTCCCGTAAGTTCCATACAGCTGCCAGCAGAGATGGTAAAAGCCTTTCCTTCCTTCACCTACAGCATCGTTCTGTGGCTGTTCATTGGCTCCAGCTCTGCAGGCCTGGTGGTATCTATGGGTTTGTGTAAGTGTCTGAAAGGAGGTAATTTAAAAAGAGAACTGCCTCTTCCAGGCAGTGCTGGTATCTGTGGGCGAGTTTGCTTGGCTTTCAGATCATGTGTTGATTTTGGGGCCAGGAATAAAAAGAGGGAAAAAAACCAGTTCCCCATCTGCTCATTTGGCTCTTTCTGTCCTTAGGGACGCACATGTGTCTTGTGTACTGGGGCCTCTCTGACAGCAATATCAGGGTGGTTCCTCGGCCTCTGACCACAGGCAGACGTGGGGTGAACTTACGCCCTTTCCTCTCAGCTGCCCCTGCCTGGTGATACCTGCGTTCAGTCCAGAGCAGGTACCCCGGCCGCCCAAGGCAGCTTGCACGCTGGGCAGCTGCTGCAGCCAGTTGTGTCTTGGTAGCACTGGGGTAAAATAAAAGGGATACCAAAGGCTTCCTGCAGATGGACCTGAGATTTGTGAGAACTCTTCCCTGATTATGCTTCTGGGTGCAGAGCATGAAGAAATTCTCAGGATGGTTTGATATCAATGGGGCTGGCTTTTTCCCTGCCAGCATTTCTCTCTTAGCTCTATTCTCTCTAATGAAATCGCCCATTTGGCGTTAGGTTTGTAATCTAAACGGAGTGCTATAGATTACCAGTTGTTGCTGCTTTATTATTGAAATGAGAGTCATGGGATCAATTTAACTGTTCTTGCTTCATTATTTGCTTAAGACAATAGAGTCATCTCTGCAAATTCTATTGTTTTGTGGGTATTTTTAGCTTAATTATCATAGATATTAGCAACAATCAACAAAGACTTCCAAGGTGCATGTGCTTGCTCCTTGGAACACTAGTTTTTTATAGACTTTGTAGTTTTAACTTGCCTTCCTTTTTGTACTCAATCCAATCTGCTCTCAGAAAAAAAGCAACCAAATGACCAGAAAACTCAAATCCCACTTATTTTGCAGAAACACTAATGCATTACTAGTGCTTTATTTTAAGAATTAAAGGCATAGTAATGATAGTGCCTTCTGTGATACACGTAGCTAAATATTCTGGCAATTGAGCCTGTGTAGGTACGATGGAGACTTCAGCTTTTTTCAGGGGCTGTATTTCAAATAGTTCAGAATAAATCAAAAGCTCCCTTTGAGGCAAGCTTTCAGCAAAGCCTGACTGATCCCAGGTCTACCTTTTTTTTTTTTTTGGAACATACCCTGTGCTAAAGAAGGACCTGTTGTACAGATGTCTGCACCCAGCCGCAGCTGGCTTGTTCCCCCCAGCCTGGCTAGGCAGCGATCACAGGTCCTGAGCAGACGCTGGTGCCTGCCACAAAAGGAGTTACATTCATATGACCTCAACTGAGATTAAAAATCTACCCTACAGTATTGCCAACATAATTTTAAAAAGACCTTTCAGTATCATTTGCTAGACTCCTAAATCACGAACTCGCCTGTCACTGATGTTTGAATTAGTGTCCTGCAGCTGGCTTAGCGCAGGGGGACTAGCTGCCAGAGGAACCTCTCACTGTCAGTTAAATACAGTGAATTTTGGATCCTGGCATGAGTTCATTCAAAGTTTGCTGGACATCTTTATGCAGGATACGTAAACAAAAGTCTCTCTGGTCAGTTGGAGCATAGCTGGATATCCCAGCAGAATAAAGACATCCGCCTGCAGTTTTCTTTGTACTGCCTGTCTGCCATTTAAAACGTAGCAGGAAAAAGGTCTGATTAACATTTCTTGAGTGCCAGTAAAAGCACTAGGCAGTTTCTTACACTTGAAGTACTGGAAAAGCAATTTTAATATCTAGTTTAATATAACATAAACATGTTTATCTTCTGGTCAACATTTTACCAAACATTTAGATTACTTCTACATGCTTTAAACATAACCACTGGAAACCTCCTAAAGTCCTTTCAAACTGCATCCCCCACAAGATAACATTCTAAGAAAAAAAAAAAAACCTTAAGATAGTCATAAATAGCCTTCAGTCACAGCCCTTCTTCTTGTAAGAGAAGAGTCTCATCCCCTCTTCCTCTTTTCTGCTTTTCCTCTTCCTCTCAAAACAGGTAAGTAGGAAAGCAGGCCTGATTTTCTATCTATTTTATGGATTTTCTGTCCATTTTAACAGATGGCAAACTAGTAAAGGGGGTGGAAAAATGACTGAGAGCTCTGTTTTACTATGTACCTCAAATTTTGTAGGACTTACACCTGATAGTTAGGTGCCCTGCTGAATCCAGGCTTAATATTTAATATGGATTTGATGACTCAAAAGCTTTAAGCCAGGGCCAATCCTGGCCATAGCTGGTACCCAGCAAATGAACTGTGTAAATGTTCCCAGGCCAGGGCTTCTGTGGGGCAGCACTGGGAGCAGTGGAGATCTGCATGCAGCCTCCTCTGCAGTCCTTCACCACTCATTTGCACATTTCTCCATAATTCTGCATGCAACAGAGAGTCTTTCTACTTGCAAATAACAACCACCAAGATCTAATGAGGAGATTTAGCTTCCCTTTGACAAGACCGTGGCTGTCAGAGTTTGCTTTCCAGCATAGTCCTAACGGTGAGACCGAAGCTCCAATCTGTTTTCTTCTTTAGTATTATTTGACCAGCTAAAAATCCAAGCCAAAGATTGCTTGTATTGAAAGAACACAAATATTTTGTCTCAATATTAGAACAAAAAGATATACATGTATCTGTAGGTGGTATGGAAATGAGCATTTTCAAGTGTAGAGCGGTGGGAAATAAATTGGTCCCAAAAGAATGTTTGTTCTTTTTTTTTTTTTTGCCATGCCAATCTAACATACCACAATTCTGAGAGATGCTAAAGAAGCCTCTTCAAGTAGAAGCTTCCAGTGGGACAGCGGTATCTGCAGACTAGAACATTGAAAAAATGTGTACATTAGTAAATACCACCTCAGCTAACAAGTGCGTCAGTAAGTTAGTACTCGCCCTGCCTGAGGTAGCTGTGCAGTTCTCACTACCCAGGTACAGAATGACTTCCTATTTCCAGATCTGCCAGGGCACTCCGCAGGCTGGTCATCTCTCAGGAAAGGCTGTTCCTTTGCGGTGCTGGGCAGGGATGCTGCCCGTCAGAGTTGCGCTGGAGCAGATCAGCAGAGACAGTCAGTGTGTCTCCCCTGTGCACCCTCTCTTTTTTCAGTCTTTTTGTTGTAGCTGGGACTTACCTTCCGAAAATAAGTGCCTTGCAAGTTATTAGCCTGTCTTCCATCCTCTGAAGACAGATTTTTTAATCCAGGCTCTGTGAGGCTGCCTAAAGGGGCTCCAAAGGCTACGTGTGCAGGGGAGAGGACAGCTGCCTTTGCACGTTACAGACTCCTGGAGGAGGTGTGTGTCAGGGCAGAGCACTACAGCAGTGAGAATTTTTGGGACCAATACTAACTCATTCATACTGCTGTGAACCAGCATTGATTAAGGAGATGACAGAAACCAAAGACTTTCTCTTACAATTGTAGTTCAAACTATTACACTCACTAATTTGGATAAAAATCTTTGCTTTTTGTAGTAAACGCTCCTGTGTAAGAACCTGTCATTTAACCAGGAAATCACTGTTTTGGAGCTCCAACTTCCACCCATGGTCTGAGCTTAAAACAGGTATTTTCTGTACTGCCAGTTTGGTTGTATGTGTCACAAGTACCGACCCCTCTAGAGTCCTCACTACAAATTCTTGTCAGCTTCTATCTTACAAAGCCTGCCAGTAGAGTCAAGAGTTTCCTCATGGAAAACGGTGTTTTGAATGCTGAACAGTGGGGGTGTAGAATACAGCAGGACTGTCGGATGATGTGTTGATGCCACTGGGTGATATTTGACCAGTATGGATTTTTCCCTTTTATGGTGGCCCGCTGTGTTTGGATTGTGTGAAAAGCCTGCAGCAAGAACCTGACATGAAGTCGCTGTCCCACATGGCCAGAAATAACAACCAGAGGTGATTGTGCTGTTTTCATCCAACAGAAGTCAAGCTCCCAGAGGGAACACAGAAACTGGGCACTAGTAAAACCGACCCCACTGAAGGAATGGACAAACTGGGAAAAAAATAGTTTGCCTTACTGCAGGCCACCCTCCCTTCTTACTTACAGTCTTCTACCATTGTGTTGGGATGGCAGATTTTACATTCACTGAGTTGGTGGAGTTCCTACTGATGATCTGGGTGCAGGTGTAGTGAGATTTATGGAGTGGCCAGCTGGGGTGGAAAGCCAGGTACAATTGTTGTCCACTAGCCAAACACACCTCGTCCCTGATGAGAGGGGCTGTTGTATGGCTCCTACCAGCACCAAGGAAAATATGTCTGTCCTCTTATTCCAGGTAGTTTATAAAGTGCTTTGGGATTTTCTGAGGTGAGAAGAATATTTGTCACTGCTGTTCAGCTGAGGAATGTTTTAGGAAGCAATTACCATCTGTCTACTGTCTGAAGAGGGAGAAAACCCCTGAGTTCTGTTAATAGTGTAATGGCCATAATTCCAGATCATGTTTTCAACCAAACCTTGATGCAGCTGAGGAAACCGTTATTTAGGAAGCAATTACCATCTGTCTACTGTCTGAAGAGGGAGAAAACCCCTGAGTTCTGTTAATAGTGTAATGGCCATAATTCCAGATCATGTTTTCAACCAAACCTTGATGCAGCTGAGGAAACCGTTAGGGATTATTTAATACAGCTTCTAGTGAAGCCACTGGCTGTCCTCCTATTTTTCTTCCACAGCAGCATCATCCTCAAGATCTGCTCTCGCAGCTTTCCTGCACTGAGAACCTCCGTGTCCTCAGTGACAGGACAGAACTTTTGCTCTTGTGATTTATCCATCCTAGACCATTGCCAGTCACTGCAGTCTTGAGGCTCCTACTGCAAGAACAAATGCCTTGGCCTTTGGTCTCATAAATATATTAGCTTACTGGAACTAGGTTATTACCCCATAAAACCTTTCATCCCATTAATGAAGAGAGCACGAAGCATGTCAAATAGGTAGTAATTGCTGTAAGAAAGCTGGATACTGCAGCTTGGCCTGATAGGGAATGTTCCAGCCTACTTCATTTTCATTGTAACAAATATTTATAGATCGATGGGATTTTCCTACTGTTTCTAAGGCTGAGGAGTAGGTGGCTAGTACAATCCTACCCGTTTGTTTTCAAGCAGTTACTCAACATGAGCAGAGTGAGAAGGCTTTCCCAAAGGGCTATAGAAATATCCATCGCTTGGGACTGCAGAGAAAGCCAAGAAAACAACAGCATGTTTATTTTTGTTTGGCTCATTTGTTGCTTACAGATTGACTGCGCTTTTATCAAAACAAGGTGAATTTAAATGCAAAGCAGCAGAGAAATCTACTGAGAGAAAGACAAGAGTCTGAAGCCATTCCAGGCAAGTGGAATAATTGATGGTATGAATCTGAAGAGCAAGTGCATGTGAAGCTTAACGACATCTTATCTTGGTTTTGGGATAGTAATTTTCAATTAGCAGCACTTGAGTGTGGCTGGGAGAGTGTACAATAATGCAGCCGGTGGCCTCTGCTTATCAGGAGAGCCAACTTCCAAAGGCTCAGAACTGAGGAGTCCTTCAGAGGGCTCAGAGCAGACCCAGCTACCCCAGTGCTTCCTGCTCTCTTTCTACCTCAGAGGTTATTTTCCACTGAGATCTAGTTTGTGGAGAAAGGTTTGGGTCTTCTCAGGGTCGTGTGTGCTCATTTGAACTTCTTCCATGTATTGAAAAACAAGAGAAATGTTTCTTGACAAGAGGGTGGGAAAAGCTGAATGATTCTCTAAGTTTCTAATTTAGAGCCCTGCACCAGTATCAACTGCCGACATCCTAGTGCTTGTCTTCCCTCGTACCCACAGCTGCCACATGCGCGTCAGTCACAGTTTGTGCGTGGTCCTGACTGCCACCCTCCAGCATGCTGGTCATGCAGTGTTGTCCCTCAATAGCTATTTGCATGTGGCAGGAAAGTTATCCCTACAAGTATGACCGTGGGGTCACACTGGCAGGCTGGATGTGTTAAACTTGCTGCAGATGTAGTCCTTTACTGCTGCAGAAGGGCTGGTGCCCTGACCTGAGGTGTTTAGAGGCCTCAAGGGTAGTACCAGTGATTTTGCTGTGGTGGAAAGTGCAACAGCAACAATATTAGAACCAAGTGACAGAGAACTGTGGTTCATTGCAAAATTTTCTGTTGCTGATCACAAACCACAAATTAAGAAATGGTTTCTTAAGTGGTCATTCACTTTTTGCTGGTTATTTTTAATATTAAGAATTTTTTTGTCTACGCTTAAAAATGTTGAATGATGTGCTATTGTGTGCTAAGGGATAAGCTGCAGCAGATTCGAGGACATAGCGTGAGATGAAAAATGAAGGAAAAGTGAATGATGTGCTATTGTGTGCTAAGGGATAAGCTGCAGCAGATTCGAGGACATAGCGTGAGCTGAAAAATGAAGGAAAAGAGCTGAGACAACCGGTACTTTGCAAATCCATCTTGTGATAATTAGTACCTGGCTCTCTTCTCTGAGGAATCAGTCCACTTTTTCTAAGGGACGAAGAAAACTCCAGTCCAACTGCGTGGATTGGCCTAAGCTGCACAGAAAGAAGGATTGTGTATGGTCCATGAGAGAGCAAGAGCAGTTCTCATTCTGCATCTTAATGGCAGGGGAAAGCGACCAGCTCCCTGCAGCAGATTACAGGGTCACATCTCCCATTACTGTGGAGTGTGAAGAAGGCAGAATGCGTAACTACAGATACCACAGTGCTGTCTTCTCTGCTTCTCAAAATGCTTCTCCTGTGGTTAAATAAAACTCTGAGGTGCTTTGGTAGTGCTATTCCCATCTGCTTTCATTGCCTTTTTTTTTTTTTTTTAATAGCAACAGACTATGCTGCTCTTCAAATGCTGTTACTCGCTGCATTCTTCCTCATCCCTGTAGTTATATGTTCATTTCCAGCTTGTAGAAATAACCTGTTTATTCCATTTCTAAGTCCTGCATGAGACGATTCTTATTTTCCCTGTGCTGGCTCCCTGTAGTTTTATCACATCTGGGTGCCCACCTCTGTGCTTCATCTCAGCTACGGAGTTCTCCAGAATATTGCAGCACAGTTCTCTCCAGCAGCAGGCAAATGATGGCCAGCGCCAAGGTCTGGTTTTGTGGAATTAATTGCAGGCATTTCAGAGAAAGCAGTATATGCCTTAAGTTATCCTGGGTGATTTGGGGGATCATTTGTTTTCTGGTTGTCTCCAGTCAGTCAGAATAGACAATCAGATGGTCCGTACTGCCACCTCCACACACCTTATGCATCTCACCTCCCCTCTCTTGCTTCCTGCGCTCTCCGCAGGCTTTGCCAGGCTCACCCATCTGCTGAGGAGGCAGCAGTCTGCGCCTGCCACAGCAGAGCGCTGGGTGTGATTTCCATAGCAATCAGTATGGTCACCAGTGCCACAGCGAGAGACAGTGGTGGTCTTCCGCTGTAACAAAGCAGATTGAGGATGTGTGTTCAGACAAAGACACCTTCCAATAAAAAAGATAGTGAGGCCCAAGGATATATCGTTAAGGGGCGGTGGATTTTTTTTAGGGGTTGGACAAGTGTGTCTCAGGCCCTCTGTGGCTGTTGGTGGTGCTGTCTTGGAGATGAAAGGTGGGCTGGCTGCCCCTGCTTGGCCAGCTCCCTGCTTGGCCAGGGCTGTGCAGTTGTTTGCTTTCCAGAGGAGTTGTGGTTATATCACTAGCCTTATTATCATTGCTCTATTATTTTCTATTCAGAGGCTGTAAACCAGAATTACTAAGCATGCCCTGACTGCACCAGTCTTCACGCAGCTCTGGTGTCTTCTGAGCTCATCCAGAAGCATCTACTCTCAGTCAGATGTGTGCAGATGGATCCCTGGAACATCTGTAGGACACATTTATGAGTAATTATGTATCATCTGGAAGGTTACAGAGTAGTGGCATAAATGTGACCTGCCTTCTGCATTTATATCTAACACAAGACTAAGAAGCATCTCTAGCAGACTGGAAAACTCTCCAGCCCCCCCAAAACTTCTCCAAGATGGATTATTTACTATCTAGCACCTGTCAGAGAAATTATCCAATACTGTCGCTTTTATGTTCACTTCTTATCTTTTCTCCTTTAATCCATAAGGGTCTCAAACAGGATTGATCAAAATACTGAAGGAGAAAGTAGCCAGCATAGGAGATTTATTTTTGACCTATTTTATGACCTATTTTTTTCATTTATACACTGCTAGAAAATTGCATGCTTGGCTTTGAAGCCCTGAATGTGACACATACAGGAATGTTTCCTGAGTAGTGTATGCCGAAACCTTTCAGCACTGCCTTGTCAAATACCACGTCCACTCTGGTTATTTGCTGTTTACAGTGCACGACTAGCCCACACAAGGCCGACAAGTGGCACAGTTTCTCTCTGACCTGCAGGACAGTTTTGTGAAGATGACAGCTCTTCCACAGGACCTGCTAGGACCCTGTCCATTAACCTCACCAGGAGGTGCACAACTGTCATCCAACCCAGCGGTGACAGCGCTGCAACCTTGCTTTGGACAGTAAGAGGCATCAAAGGGATTATGAACTTCAGCCTGAAGAGAAACTCAAAAAAAAAAAAAAAAGGCATGTAGCTCTTTGGATTCCTTTGAAAACCTTATATCTTTTGAGTAAAATTTATGGAAGTGTTCCTGTTATTTGACTGAAGTATTTTAACTTCTGTTCTTTTTGGAACAGCAAGGTATTTTTTTCCTAACTCATTGCTAAACACAGCCTGTTCAACTCAGGGTCATCACCTCATGCTGGAGTTGTGGCCCCTGATGGAGTGGCACCAGATATAGCTGAGAAAGCTGCAGAGGTAGTGACTCTTTTATCTGATTTTATATTTCAGCAATTCATAAATATCTCGAGCAAAAAGGTACGCTATTTCTATTGGCTACAAGAATACAGCTCTGGCGCTCAATTACTAGCAACCTGTTCTGGATGCATTTCATGTTAGGTACAATAACTTAAGAGAGGAGTTAAGTCCACTTCCTATAAACTGAATGCTTCTTCCTCAGCAATAAATAAATAAATAATCTTTTCATTCTCTGGCAAGGAGAAGAAATTTATCTGTGAAAGCCAACCCTTGAACTGAGCACACTTGTCATTGTCAAGGCGTCAGACAGGACAAAGATGCTGAGTCCCAGCAATACATCTTCACAGTAAGCAGCTGGCTGTCAACACAACTCAACACCTTTACCTTTCGGTCTGCGGTACCCTTTTACACGCCACTAGGGCAGAGACTGAAAATACAGCCCTAACTTTGTTCGGCTTCAGCTGCATATGGAGATTCAGTCTGGCTGTTTACCTGAAATGTCCTCTTTAGTGTGGGAACTGCTGTTATCGTGAGTAACGTGACGAGATGAATGAGTTGATGCTGTTGTTCCCTAAACAGAAGCGGTGACTGTGGTTCCTGGTGCAGGACATACACGTTGCTCACTGCATGTTGCTCCACTCTGGGCTTGCTTCGATTGAGAGCTACGCTTCTTGTTCACTGTTTACTTCTCGTGGTTGCAGTGGAGTTGTCCAGATGAGAACTCCTTGTTTGCTTCTCTAGGAACAAGGCTAAATCTCTTGGGAAGTTTCCATCCATCGCTCTATGGGCCTGTCGCAAATTTGGAAGTACAGAGGGATTTCTTGCATTGTAACTTTCTAATAACCTTTTCCAAAACTCAAGAGGTTGAATTTGGCCCAAGATTTAGAAAATATTCAAGCCAGAGCTCATTACGTACAAACCGTCTCACTTTCCTTTAAACCAACATGAAATAAAGAAGAGAAAGCTGAAGTTTCAGTTCCACAAACAGCCCAGAACTTCTGAGCACTAGCCCAGTGGCTCCACTCCAAGACCTCTGTTGCTTCTCCCTTCCTACCTGGAACACCTTGAGAATGCACATCCAGAAGGTGTTTGGGGAAATTTTATGAAGAACAAGTGTTATGGAAACCTTACATCATAATTTTTTTTTTTTTTTTTTTTTTTTTTTTTTTTTTTTTTTTTTTTAATAATTGAAACCCCAAACTGCGCAAGTATTTGCAACAGCAAAATGAAACACATTTTAGAGATGATTGCAATCATGGGAAGTAAAATGCATAGGAAATATATGATCCCTCCTCAAAAGTAATCCTATTTTTTTCCTGCATCATATGCAGTCATTGATTCTTCAGAACTTCCCAAATGGATCCAGAGTAAAAGTGGAACCTCGCAATGGGGTTTGACACCATTTTCACCGCAGTCAACGTGAAAGCTCCCATTGTAAGCAGTAAAAAAAGCCTGGAGGGAATGTGCCAGCCAAGAGAGATTAAACATTCTTTGTACTGTACAACAAAAAATGTTGTAAGGTTGATTACAATAAAAGCTTTCCAGAGTGACAGCGCTGGGTTCCATCTCCTTTTTCTTCCCCCCTTAAGCTGTTACATAGTCATAAAAAGAAATACCTTTTCAGTAAAGTGCATGGTCATTCAGTGTTCAGAAGCTGGCTGAGACGTACTTTCATTTTTCATGGAGCGAGAGCTCACTGTGTCGGTCCCTGGGGATGAGTCGTGGTGCTGAGTCTCTCACAGAAGGCTATGCTACTGGCTGTAAATGGGAAAAAATATTTTTCAAATACCTTGATACTGTTTTGAGATTGGCCAGGTTTATGTCAAACTTTCTAGTCTCTCCACAAGGCAGTTTCATTAATGTCACAGCAATTCGATGGGGGGTTTATGGCTTGTGAAGAGTGTCTACTTGCTTGTGGCTTTTATTGGATTTTTTGCAATGCACCTAGTTTAAAGTCATCACACTGAGAAACTTCCCAGCTATAATCCCAAATTTACTCACTGCTATTTGAAAAGCTTTCAAACATCTCCTAGCAGATAGAGTTAGTCAAAGCTCTGCCGAGATCTTGTAAACCCTTCTGCCCAAGCAGACAGCCTGTCAGAGGGCTCATTCTCCTCATTTCGCTTCAAGAAATTCTATGAGATTTGCTTTTGTTTATCTTGGGAATTCAAAGTAAAAGTCAGAAAATGTAAACTACAACAGTAGTCTGCCCGTCTGAAATGAAATACCTGATCCACAATTCCCACGCATCACCCCCACACCTCGGGTTAATGCAGTTCTGATTTGTCCAGTTATGAACAGAACGGGGCAACAAATGATATCTCGTCAAGCTGATCGACAAGGAAATACTTGATCTGAATTTTCTTAACAGAAAGTGGTTTCTAAGTGAGACCAAAACTTTGCTGCTTTTGTGATAGCTGCGTTTTGGGTGAGCGCACCATCCTGACAGATATTTCCCAGCTGTGTTTTTCAGGAGTAGTTTGGGTGGTGATAATGCACTCCCTTGGGAAGATTAAGCATGCTTGCTGTGGAAAGATCAGCCGTGCTGGCTGGGGAAAGGAAGGGTCATGGTAAAATTAAGGACTGCGTTATCTACGGCATATCGGAAGTCTTGAACTGTGTTTTTGTACACGAACGGGAAGGTATTTATTAAAAAGTATGACAAGTTCAAATTCATCAAAGGGAAGGCAAATTTATGTGTTATTCTATGAATAGCAAGAATAAACAAAAGCGACAGAGGTGACACTGAACATCCCCAAGTCTCAGACTACAGTTTAAAGGTTCTTAAATTTAAGAAATGCTGAAACAAACTACTTTGTGTGCAAATGCCATAAAACGCGTGCAATGCCCCAAAGCTGTAGGCTTTTTGTACCGCTTGCTTTTTGGTTGTGTTGAGCACTACCCAGTAAATCCTTGTTTACTTGGGCAGGAAATGATTTCAACTGAATTGAAGCTGAATTTTCAAAAAACCCCACAATTTCAAGGAATCTAGCCTTCTATCTGTCTTAAAAAAATCAAACAGGGCAAGCTTCCCTTAAGTGGTTTTTTTTTTTTTTAATAAATGCTTTTTTGTGTTTCTGCTTCTCTTATTGCGAAGTTGGAAAAGAATTTCTTTGGGGGGATTTTGATGAACAACTGCAGCTATCTGCTGCAAATAATAGTTTGTTTGGACGTCCCTTCTCAACAGTAAGGTGCCACGTAAGGGACAGTCTTAGAGCAAGCTGTGCGAGTTCAGCAATTCCCAGCTTCCCTGACCAGGGTCTCTCCAGGACCAGCATCTACCTAGCTGCCAATGCACGGTATCTCAGCCCAGACCCTACAGAACACACTACAGTCCCTGGCAGCCAGGAGGCCATCTGGTTCATCCTCCTGCTCCGAAGCAATCACTAGCGAACCTGCCGTTTCCTCAGCCTCTTTGTTTACAGGACTAGCTAACTGGAAGACGCATAGCGGAGCGCTGTACCTCTCCTGTCTGCATCTCCACCCTCCATTTTCCTGATGGAATCAGCATTTTGGCTGTTTATAAATTGTTGCATTAGTACACAGGTGTCAAGGATGCTTGATGAGCCAGGCTGTTTAGTCCCTTCTTATTCCTGTTAATTTGAGGGACAAATCTATCCAACAGATTTTTAGGTCAAAATCAGCCTCTGCAGCCGTGCAGTTACCAGGAGTGTATCTGTCTGCCTGAATCTTGTCTCTTGCCAGGACAGACGATGAGAACATTGCCTGAGTCTGCAGCCCAGTTACACATGAAGGAGTCCCCTGACACTACCAGCGGTGTCGATGCTGACGGAGGACTTGAAGCGGTGATAGTTTCTGCTCTGAACACAGCAGCTGTTCTTTGTCATGTTGGAGTGGGGTCCTGGGATGGAGCACATCTCTTGCAGTGTAGAGTCCAATGGGCAGCAAATGTCACGCTCATCCTCACAAGGAGTTTCTGTTCCCTCTCTGGAAACCCTTTCAGGCGTTGGGAATATTACAGTCTCTGGGCTACATAACGTTTCCTTCAATGCATGGGAGTCTTTCAGAAACTCTTTTTTGGGCTCATTGAAGTGCTAAGGAACAGTATCCAGGTCAAAGCTGAGTAGTGCTCCAAAGTGAATTCCAGAACAATGGATGATTTTACTTCACGTGCCAACCCCTGCATCTCCTCAGTGTACTGCCACACGTGTCTCATCTCAATACTCAGGCAATTTAGTGGCACTTGTGACCTCCCAAAGAAAGGAAAACTGAGCCTTAATCTTTTCCACAGTGTTGTCAAGCACCAAAGTGAGAAGAAAGCAGTCATATTCCTGAGCTGGAACAGCACATTTTCCCAGAAGGTACAAGCTAACTTAGAAAGCATTTTCCTCAATATTACTCTCCCACGTATGGAAGCTCTAGTATATTTCGTATTTGTTTTCCAGAGCATGGGCTGAAAACACAAAGGCGCTGCAAGCGGCAAGTGATGACTGTGGCTTCCTTTGGACAGGTATTCAGCAGCGTGCAGCTGGGGCTGGTTCCTCACCTCTCAGATCTGTAGGGCCAGCATGGTTTGCTCTGCTGCTCCCTGCTTCTGCTCTGAATGGTGTTGGGAACAACTGAGTGGAGACAGCTGAAATACAGTTTTACATCTCTTGCTCATCTACTTCATTTTGTGTAATTTCAACTTTGATTGAAATTCTATTGTTTCATCCCAATGATTTTTAAGGATGAGTCTCTGATGTAATTCTTCATGCAGGGCAGCTGGTACAAAGACCTCTGTTGATTTCAGTGGTGTCAGGTCAGTATCTTCACTCAGTTTATCCGGACTCCTGTGAAAAAAACACTCCATAGGCTCGAATATCCTCCTAGAGAGTACGACATGCGTTTCTGTGTAGTCTCTCCCTGGCTGCAGTGCTGCGTTTCTCTGGTGAGGCAGGGGCAAGCACAGCTGAACCTACTCAAGGTCAAACCCTGCCTTGCTGGGAGGAAAGGGAGGGAGCACATGAGTGATACCGAGCTCCTCTGGGGGTTATAAAGAAGGAAGTCCAGTCAGTCTGCTGCTGGAAGGAATTCAGAAAGTGTTGACTATGAGGTAGTAGGTAATTATTATTTTAGGTTGTATAGGTGTGCTTTAAGGAAGGAAGGTAGATGGAAGCTTGGTTCATTGCCAGGTGCCTTGATGTGAGTACTCTGATGGGCTGGGTGAAGCGAACGTGCTCTGGAGCACTTTTCCTGACCTATTACTTTCATGTTGTCAACTGTTGCTGTTAGTGACCTTCTTCATGCTTCTGAGAGCTGCTCTGTGGGCTTGGCAGATGCAGCAGTCTCAATATTCATGCATTACAGTTTATGTTGTCCTATCCATTTATGGTAAACTGAGTTTGAAGAAGAAAATGTTTTGATACTTTTTGCCCCTAAATTTCACTTTCTTCATTTATTAGTAATTGAAAAAAGGACTTGTGCTTGAAGATTTCTGTCGTCAGTTCTCCGCAGATGAATTCAAGCTGCACGCTCGTGGACAACTGCCAAGGTATTTATCTTTTTATCACTGGAGCACTGGCTGGGTTTCCTTTTTTGTATTCTGGTGGAGTCAACAATATTCGTAACTCTCTTTCAGTCCAGTGAAGTGTGTCAGCAGCATGCTTTTGCAGGCTTTCCTTGCTAGTGTAAACAGTGTCTGGTTCCCTGTGGAGTTGGTGTGGGTCCAGGATAGGATCCCTGTGGTTCTTTCAAAGTGCCCCACTGCAAATCTCCTCATTATGTGAGTGTCATGTCCTGCTGGGTTTCTGTTGGAGTGGAATTTTGCAAGCTTCTGCTTTGAAGGCTGTGGCAGGTCATGGAGTACTCCTTCCCATGTGCTTGTTCCTAACCCTGTGGCATGTCTCTGGTCGTGAGCTGTGCTTAGAGTGCAGCTGGCTGAAAAATAAGCTGCCAAATTAGTGGTCGCTTTTAACCCCCCTTCTTTAATCTGTTGCCCAGCTCGATTTAACATGCATCTGAAGAAACAGCCAGAGAGCAGTGTGCAGGTGGTGGCAGGAGGGAGTGAGAGGGAGGAGAGCTGTTTCAAAGCAAGGTTACCAGCAAAGGAATCTCTCAGAAAGTTGTAGCTTAGCTGAAGTGGATTTAGCTCTAAATATGCCGGCTTTTCTGAAGATCCTTAGAGATGTAACCTATGGCTACCCTATTTATCTGCTTCAAATTTTTGACTCTGCTTGCTCCTCTTTTCTCCTATTCAGTCAGGAACTCCTATGGTTGTGATTTTTATGCTGTCGTAGTGTTTGGATGCAGCCTGTGTCCAGAGGATGGAAAATCTGTGAGTAGGTGAGAGCTTTGTGTAAAACTGCTTTCTGTGAGGTCCAGGCTCTTTAACAGTGGTGCCGTGTGTAGCACATCCTCACCTTTGTCAGCGGCCAAATGCAGAGGGGCTTTCTGTGGAGGAAGGGAGACCATGTGCTGTTGCTTCCCATGGGGAGACTATCAGGGAGAACTTTGTTCCCTGGAGAATTACCATCTAGATTCAGGAGGTCTGTATGTGTCTCCAGAGGCACCAACCTTTTCAGCTTTCCTCGTCACAAACTCACTTTGACAGTCTCTATTAAGTCATCCAATGAATCACCGTTTGCTTTCTCTGGTATTTTCCTGGTGAAACGCATTTTCCTTCGAAAGTCAGCAAGCGGTGCTGGTTATGACGGATGGAGACATAGATATAACAATCCACGTACGCTGACACTTACTCAGTGACAGACTAGTTGAGCAAAACCACCAAATGGGCAGTTGTTCATGTCAGCACAATCCAATCACGCTGTTAGATAATGTGTCCTCAAGATCACCCAGATAGCTGTCGCCTTGAAAGGAAGTTTACAGAGGATCAGATGCCTCGCTGTTTCGGAAGTTAGCTTGATGCATTTTTATCACGCTTCCCTGTGAGTGAAGATTACCATAAACTTGCCTGGAGGGTGTTTTGGTCTTATTTGTCGTGAGATATTTATCGTCATCTGCTTGGTGGTATCCTACACGGTGACAGTATGAAAACAATGCAGCGCTTCTGATGGAAAACTGTTCAAATGGTCTTGTATTGTCATTGAGTGAAGTTTTTCTTTAAATGACTGCCTGAAAAGAAAGGTAGATAAACAAAAGGGCTGTGTGACTGCTCAGGACGTCTGGAGCTGCTGTTACATCGGAGACTGGGCAATGCAGGGAGACTAAAATTACGGCACTGCTCTGTGGAAGCTGTACAAAGTCATTACTGTTTATCATTCTTCCAAAGAGGTTGTCAGTGGGAAAGGAGGATTCAGCTCCCTGCTCTGCTTAGTTCATGCCCATAGGTGCCCCGCGGGCTGGAGACATGGATGTCTGTAGCTGCAGCCTGGGAGCTGTGCAGCACCCAGCACTGCCTGGAGCTGCAGAAGCCACTGTCAGGTCCCGATATCACCTTAGGTGTGCTTTGCCCCCTGGGGCTATGATTGTGAGAGGTAAGTGTGTCATCTTGTACGTAATTAAGATAGTTGGAAGTATTTAAATATAGGGGAAAAAACCCTAAGGTGTGAGGGTTTTCCTAGGTTTTGTTTTTCTTCAAATACTTAAGGAGAGTAGATGATGCCTTTGATTTTCATGAGATTGGATAACTCAGTGGGCCTTCAGAAAATGGTTAGGTGCTAGAAATAACTTCTTCCCTGTGGTAGCAAGCTTTTAACGTGACCGTTCCTCAGGAGTTCAGGGTCTTTAAATATGTGTATGGATGAATTTTGTAAATAAAGTGCAAGCATGTCTAGGAAGAGCTTAGGATAGAACAATGTCATGCTCTTTATGCCTCTAATTTACCTTGAGTCTGGCCTCAGGTGATATATGTTACTTAAGAAGTAAGTTAAGCTAAATGATTATGCGTGCAGTGACTGTTCAAAGACTTATTGCTAAATGTAAATTAGGATGATATTAATATGGTGCTGAGATACAGACTTTGGAATGTAGATGCCATATGTACAATGTATATGAGAAATAGAAAATGTCTGACATAAGGTGCAGTGCAGGACACTACGGCTTTTGTGTTTTCAAACTTACTAAGCATGGTGCAGACAAGTCAGTTCTCAATTTTTTTTTTCAATACAGAAAACTTCCCTTACTGATTTGTCTGAAGTTATTCAGTGGACATCCAAGATAATCTCAACACACACAAACCATGTTTTGTGAGGCAGATGCAGTTTGGCTAGGACTAGTCCGTACTTCAGCAAGACGTTTCTGGTGCTGAATCCTGTCTTTACTCATTTTTTGTTTGTTTTTGACACATACAAGTTTTTATGCAGCCTCAGTCCATACTGATGGAAAATCCTAGAGAATTCAGAGAAGTTGATCCTTTTGTAAGGACCTGAGGCACAACAGAATATGAGAAGGATTTATGGCATACGGAGCCCTCGTATGTCCT